>NC_056747.1:772409946-772594946 GCF_019279795.1 Protopterus annectens | reverse complement strand
TATATTGTGATACTGGCCAAGCCACTCCAAATAAGCCATGACTGTTCAGTTGCACTTACCATTTGGATAATAATATTGCACTGTATAATTGGACACCTTTCATAAGGGCCTTTTGGTAGCTGATAAATACTAGTGGGTGATGGCATTGATTTCTACCATATAGTCTGGGTAAAAGGTGCACAGCTGGAGAACCTGTGCCAGCCTTCCCTTAAGAGTCTCTGTGTGGCTGTATGCAACTCTTATCTCAAAGTGTGTGTGTGTGTGTGTGTGTGTGTGTGTGTGTGTGTGTGTGTGTGTGTGTGTGTGTGTGTGTGTGTGTGTGTGTGTGTGTGTCAGCTACCTGTGCAGGGACACAAAGCACTGGTTGGACAAAGAGGGTGCTGGAGGTTTTAGCTTGCCCACTAGGCTGAGATCTGGACCCTATAGCTGTGCCAGTGGGGAGCCTTATTGGAGGCCTGGAGAGAAAGGGAGAAATCAGCCCAGACTGACTGTAATCTTTGTGTGCTCTTAAGGGAAAATGTACTTTATTGTGTGTGTATTTATTATTCTTTCCCTATATGGACGCCTGTCACTGGTGTTAGTGGTGAGGATTGAGGCTCCTTGATTGCTGGGCCAGTGCACTGGCATCGCATATTAACTGGTGGCAGTGGAGGGATTTCCATACCACATATTAGTTGGTTGGCAAATACTAATTGGCTTGTAGTGATGTAGGTAATGTGAATTCCTGTAGCTTGTGTACAGTGATCACTGAAGGTGTTTTTGTACTCTAAATCAGCCACACAGTGAATACTCAGAGTTCAGATCACAATTGTTTTATTTTTTTGTTAGCTTATTTAGTCGGGGAGAGTAGGCAGGAGTACGGAAAGCTGACAAGGAGCCAGCTGGCTGAGATGGGCCAGGCTATGGGACTGGTGCACTGACACCTGACTAGGGCAGACATGATTGCAGCTTTGGTCACAGCTGCATCAGAAAACAGCAACCAGGATGATGATCAGACTGGCAGTGGAGATGTATCACACTCAGAGAATGGACAGCTCAACCTTTCTGCAGAGGACTTAAAAAATCCATCTGTAGCTAAAGAGACTTGAGTTGGAGGCCAGGCATTTGGAAATAGAAGCAGCTGAGAGACTGAGGCATCTAGAGAGTGAGGACAATGAGAAACTGTGACTTTTGCAGGCTGAGGAGAATGAGAAACTGCTATGCCTGGAAGCTGAGGAAAAGGAAAGGCAGAGGCAACATGAAAAGGAGATGCTGACTCTTTGCCAGAGTCACAGAGGTAATGGAGAAGGGAATAATTGGACCCCAGAAGCACAACAGGTCAGTACATTTCTTCCGCAGTTTAAAGACGGTGATAATTTTGATAGTTTCATTCATATGTTTGAGAGGGTATGTAAACAGTATGATGTTGACCAAAGGGTCTGGGTACAGTTTCTGACCCCCTTACTCCATAGTAAAGCTGTAACTGTGTTGTCTAAAATGTCTGACATTGACTGTTTTAATTATACTACTGTTAAGAACTGTTTGTTAGAATGTTTTAAGCTAACACCTGAAACATATAGGAAAAAAGTTTCATGAGCTTAGACACAAGGCAGATGAAAGTGTGTGTGAATATGTTGCTGAACTGAGAACTTATTTTCATGGGTGGGTGAATGGATGTCAGGTCACCACTTTTGAAGGGCTGGCAGACCTTTTGGTGAGGGAACAAGCCCTTAGCACTTTGCCTCAAGACATGAGGATCTGGTTAGCTGATAGACAATGTGCTACTTCAGATGAGTTGGGGAAGAAGGGAGACCTATGCCTAACAAGCAGGGCATCCCTGCACAATAAAGAGACCCCTAGTACTGCTCATGAGTCTAAAGGAACCCATGGTGGGCAGCACAGACTGCCCCAACAGAATCTGCCAGTAGCAGGGAAAGCCACTAGTCCAGGTTCACATCCAGGACCTAGGGATAAATGTTTTGAATGCAACCAGTGGGGCCATGTGGCATACAGATGTCCAAGGAGTCAAGGTGGGGAAAAGGTGAGAGAGCCAGTAAGTGGGAAAGAAAATGCCAATAGTAGGTTGTCTTGAGACAACAAGGTTACCAAACTACCATCCTGCAGATTTCTTGATAGGGAAGGATTTGGATGAGGCAGTACCATGTGCTTATGCAGTTACACGCAGTCAGGCTAGGAGTCAAGCATATGGGTCTGGTAGCCTGGGGGAGACCCAGACAGACTGCATACTTGCAGCCAGGACTGGTGAGGTAGTTACTTTAGGGAGGCGGATACTGTGTAGTAGTGAGACTGAATGTGAGCCACAGCTGCTTGTGGGTACTGATGTTCCCTTGGACAGAGTGACTGCAAAGGTAGAGGTGAGTAGTAGTACCCAGCCTGACAGTGAGGCACCACTGTCAGAGGATGCCAGACTTCCTGTCAAAGGGGAGCTGGGAACTGTTACAAAGAGAAAGTTGGGACAGGCTCAGCTCTCAGACCCTACATTGCAAGGCCTGAGGCAGGTAGCTAGTGAGGCACCTGATTCTCAAGGGAAGGAGGAATCTGTATACTGGGACAAAGGGTTACTATATAGAAAGTGGACCCCTGAGGGAGGGCTAGAAGGTGAGAGGGTACAGCAGTTGGTAGTGCCTAGAGCCTACCATCTGGCGCTTCTAGCCATATCCCATGATATTCCCTTTGTAGGTCATATGGGCATAAAACATACAAAGAGATGCATTATGCAGAACTTCTATTAGCCTGGAATTTCCAGAGATGTAACAGGGTACTACAGGATCTGTGAGCAGTGCCAAAAGGTAGGCAAGGCAGGAGAGAAACTGATAGCTCCATTGATGCCTTTGCCTGTGATTAAAGAGCCATTTCAGAGGGTAGCTATATATATATTGTGGGGCCTCTGAGTACCCCAAGTTCCACAGGAAAAAAGTATATCCTAGTGGTAGTGGATTATGCTACACGATACCCTGAGGCAGTGGCTCTGTCCTCCATTGAGGCAGAAAAGGTGGCAAATGCTTTGTTAGAGATTTTCAGCAGTGTAGGTTTCCCAAAAGAAATACTGATTGACAGAGGTGCCAATTTCATGTCAGACCTGCTGGCTTGTCTGTGGAAGTACCGTGGGGTGAAGCACCTGAAGACCACCCCCTACCATCCCCAGACTAATGGTACTTGTTGAGAGGTTAAACTCTACACTCAAATCCATGCTACGGCCATTTGCAGACCAGTTTAAGAGGGAGTGGGACAAATATTTGCCTCATCTGTTGTTTCCTTACAGAGAGGTTCCCCAGGAATCCACAGGTTTTTCACCCTTTGAGTTGTTATATGGGAATAGGGTGAGGGGATCTCTAGATTTAATTCGAGATGAGTGGGAAGGTGAGTCTGAATCTCACAAGGAGTCTGTTGTGGCATATGACCTAAACATCAGGACAATACTCAGGGAACTCATGGGCTTAGCCCAGGAAAACCTGGCAGAAGCCCAGCAGCAGAAAAAGGACTGGTATGACAGGAATGCTCGAGCTAGAGAGTATGCTGTAGGGCAGCAGGTAATGGTTCTCATTCCTGTCAGGCACAACAAACTGCAAGCAGCTTGGAAGGGACCCTACAAGGTGGTAAGAAAGGTAAGTGATGTTAACTACATGGTAGAATTGCTAGGCAGGAGGCAGGAGCACAAATCGTACCATGTTAACATGATGAAACCTTACCATGATAGGGAGGGCCCTTGTGCTGAGCATTTGCAGAGGATTGCAGGAGGAGTCTAAGGGAGATCTGGTGACTGATCTCCTCAGTGAGGCTTGGACTGACACCTCAGTGGTAGGGGTAGCAATGTCCCAGCAGCTATCTCCTACCCAGGTTTGAGAAATATGAGCAGCGTTACAGGAGTTTGGGGACATGTTCACTTCAAAACCAGGGTGCACCCACCTGGTGCAGCACCAGGTGGATACAGGACCCCAAAGGCCTATTAGGCATGCCCCTTATAGGGTGCCTGAGACAGTCAAACAGACACTGAGGGAGGAGATGCAGGAAATGTTGGAACTAGGGGTAATTCAAGAGTCCAACAGTCCCTGGGCCTCCCCAGTGGTGCTGGTGCCAAAGAAGGATGACAGCACCAGGTTCTGTGTGGACTACAGGAAATTAAATAGTCACACAGAGTAAGATGCTTACCCCATACCTAGGAGAGATGAGGCCCTACAGCAGCTGGGTGGGGATAAGTATCTGACAACTATTGATCTTACCAAGTGTTACTGGCAGGTGCCCTTGACTCCCAGTGCTAGAGAGAAGTCAGCCTTTGTGACTACGTTTGGCTTGTATAAGTTCACAAAGATGCCCTTTGGGATGAAAAATGCCCCAGCGACTTTCCTGAGGCTGGTAGATCATATCCTAGCAGGAGGGTTTGCCCTTGCTTACCTAGATGATATTGCCATCTACAGCCATTCCTGGCAAAAGCACCTTCAACATGTCAGGGAGGTGCTGGGCAGACTACAGAGGGCAGAGTTGACTATTAAGCCCAGCAAATGTCAGGTGGGTATGGCAGAGGTTTTCTACCTGGGACATAGAGTGGGGAGTGGTAAGATCAGGCCAGAACCTGCCAAAGTAGAAGCCATTCAGGCATGGCCTGCACCTGTTACAAAAAGGTAGGTGAGGGCATTCTTAGAGATAGTAGGTGTACTACAGAAAGTTTGTCCCCAGTTATAGTACCATAGCTGCTCCCCTCACAGATCTGACAAGGAAAAACAGGCCAGATAAGGTAGTGTGGACTCTAGCATGAGAGCAGGCATTCCAGGATCTTAAGGAAGCTTTGTGAGGACCCCCTGCGCTAGCTAGTCCAGATTACAGCAAATAATTTGTTGTGCAGGTGGATGCTTTGAACCATGGGGTGGGGGCTGTACTTAGCCAGATTTCTTCAGAAGGAGAAGAGCATCCAGTGGTTTATCTCAGTCGTAGGCTCCAACCCTGGGAGGAATGCTATGCAGCTGTAGAAAAGGAATGTCTAGCCATACTGTGGGCACAGCAAAAACTTCAGCCTTATCTGTATGGAAGAAAATTCACTGTAGTGACAGATCACAATCCCTTAACATGGTTAAACAGAGCCAGCTAGCAAAATGCCAAGTGACTAAGATGGATCCTAGGGTTGCAAGTATATATGTCAGCGCAGCACCACAGTGGGATTAGCAATGCCAATGCAGATGGGCTCTGAAGAGTGGAAATGGGGTAAGGTATACTCAGATAGACCTAACCATCTCAAGCAACATTTCTCAAGGGTCACTTGAAAAACTAGCTTGAGTTCTCCAGGGGGGAGATGTGTGAAGATTGATGAAGGCTGCCAGTCTAACCAGATAGAATTTTGTAGATAATTCTGTCATTTGTAAATATTAATATGAGTCACATGCTTGTTCTCTTTGCTAAATGTTGAACTTCAAAAATGTAACCACATTGCACTCTGCTGGAGGAAAGCTGATAAGTCAAGCGCTGTGAAATTCTTTGATGTAAACTCAGACCCAAGATGTCTAGAGGGAGGCATTCTGCCTACTGTTTTGAGGACAGAGTTAATGGCTAGAATTTACATGTAGCATTTCTTTTATTGCTCTGGCTTCCTGACCAGCTGCAAGATCAAAAGGGCTATTAACCTCTAGTTTCTGTTAGCCTAGGAACCAGAAAGAAATTATGTAATCTGAAATGAATCAGTGGCACTATGTTATCAATTTAAGGACAGAAAGAATCAGAGCATTGAGCATTTGTCTTGAGAACATCCACCATCACCAGCACTGTCTTGCTCTATATGCAAGTTTATTTTAGAACTGTGCTTTATCTTAGATATAGCTAGGAACTAGGAAGATTAGATTTTTTTTTCTGCATTTAGGTCAGAACTTTTCTATTGTATTATTTTAAGTATTTCTCTGTGATCTCTGAACTCTTGACTAGCACTGTGTAGTAAGACGTATTGTCTTATGTTCTTATTATTTATTATTAAATATTTTTAAACCTTTCAACTGTGGTTGTTTTATGTAGAGATAATTTAAGCGCTAGAGTACATTGCATGTATATAGTGATACTGGCCAAGCCACTCCAAATAAGCCTTGACTGTTCAGTTGCACTTACCATTTGGATAATAATATTGTACAGTATAATTGGACACCTTTCATAAGGACCTTATGGTAGCTGACAGATATTAGTGGGTGGTAGTAGTGAGTTCCACCATATAGTCTGAGTAAAAGGGGCACAGCTGGAGAACCTGTGCCAGCCTTACCCAGAAGTGCCTGTGTGGCTGTATATAACTCTTATCTCAAAGTGTATGTGTGTGTGTGTGTGTGTGTGTGTGTGTGTGTGTGTGTGTGTGTGTGAGTGTGTGTGTATCATCTACTTGGGCAGGGATACAAAGCACTGGTTGGACAGAGATGGTGCTGGAGGTTTTAACTTGCCCACTAGGCTGAGATCTGGACCCTATAGCTGTGCCAGTGGGGAGTCTTATTGGGGACCTGGAGAAAAAGGGAGAAACCAGCCCCAGACTGACTGTGATCTCAGTGTGCTCTTAAGGGAAAATGTACTTTACTGTGTGTGTATTCATTATCAACAAAATGAGATGATAGCAAACCGATGAAGACAAGGAAACCAAAACCAGGTTCACTTGGAGAGACCAAATAAGGGTTAGAAACCGTAGAATTAAACCACTTTATCAACAAATCTTTTCCATTCTCTGGTAATAACTTCTTTAATAACCCTGGAATCACCTGTATAGTCTAAAATATATGCTTGTTCCCAATTGTTGGTCTTGTTGTTCACCAACTCGTTATCCACAGGCCCATGGGTAACCTTCCCTAAAATAGGCGCAAATCTGTCTTTTCTCCCCTGAGAAACCACCTCAAAAACTTCCTGCATTAAATCTTGTGGGTACCCCCTCTCTCTGAACATGTCCAGGACTTTTTTACACTCAACAAGGAAATCTTCATCATTTGAGGTCATTCTACTCACCCTAACAAGCTGTCCCTTAACCAGATTCTTTTTCTGATAAAAAGGGTGACCACTTTTAAAATGTAAATAGGCGTTAGAAAATGTTTCTTTGCGATGTATTTTAGATGAGAACCCTTGCCCAACTTTACTTAAAGAAATGTCCAGATATGTTAATACCTGTGGGTTAAGACTGTAGGTAAAATCGAAAAAATTTGTGGAACACTTTATATAGCCCAAAAATTCAAAAATGTTTTCTTGAGAATCTATCCAAAAAATACAAATATTGTCAAGAAAGCTTTTGTACAAACACCAACAACTGGAAAAAGGACTGTGTAAAACAAATAATTCCTCCCACATTGTTAAGACTATGTTTGCATAAGTGGGGGTACATTTAGCCCCCATAGCCACTCCTTTTGTTTGCTTAAAAAATTCCCCTTGAAAGTTCATAAAGTTGTTTTAGAGAATAGTCTCCATAAACAAAAGACAATTCCTAAAGTCATGTTGAGAAAATAAAGTGCTTTCTCTCATACTATCTTCTAACCATTGAAGTCCTATATCATGGGGGATAGAACCAAACAAATCCACAACATCCAAGGTTGTAAATAAAATGTTGGGAGAAAATAAATGGGGTTGAACTGACCTAATGAAATCCCATGAATCTTTAAGAACTGCTTCCCCACTGTAAGAAAGTTGCTTCAATCTGTCATCTACAAATTTAGCCAATGATGTAGTAACTGATCCCTTGGAGGAAACAATAACTCGTAAAGGGGGGTCCATTGGATCCTTATGCACTTTTGGTATACCAAACACTGAGGGAACTTTAGGATGTGGATTAATCAAAATATTGAAAAAATCCCTAGTAATGGAACCTTCTAGTAATAAATCGTTAAGCAACAAGTTGATTTTAGAATTTGCTATATTAACTTCATTAATCGAAGCTCTTGAATATTTGGTAGTGTCATAAAGCATGTCTTTCATCTTAGATTCATATAGTATAGTGTCCATAAGGACCGTTCTGCCCCCTTTATCTGGTTGCATGATTCTTATATGACTGTTGTTCTTAAGTTCGTTTAGTAACTTTCTCTCACCATAAGGTAGATTAGGGAAAATTCTATGCTGGACCACTGTGTCTCTGATTTCCTTCTCTAACAAATTCTCAAGATTTCACAATTGTGGGTGTAAAGGGGGATTTATTGTACTTTTTTTCTTTAAGGAGATTGTACTCCGGGGTTCATTGTTAGTATCATGGAATAATAAGGCCAAGTTCTTTTTCCTTAAAAATAACTTTAAGTCAACTATAGACCTTGGTATACTGGCTTTCCTTACCGGTATAAACTTTAATCCTTTAGAAAACAACTTAAAATGTTCTAAATTAACTGACAGGTTACTGAAATTGAATATTTTATAATTATTAAATTCTAAAATATTCCCTTGTTGTACTATCTGGGGTTTTGTATCGATGGAACTAGTCATTTGTAATTCGGTCTGCGGTTGTAAGAGTTGTAGTAGACCGGATTCTTGTTGCGAATCCTGTCAGATCGTCGCAAAGGGGGTGGATGGTCTAAAGGGAATCTGTCCTCATTGTCATAAAAAACATCTTGTCTATCATGTTCAGGCTCATTTTCATAAATATCAACCCGTTGGTTGTTTCTTTTAAAAGAAACTTCTTTCGACAAAGAATTAAATGGTCTAAGTTTTGGATAGGCCGTGCCCGCCTTATAATCTCTGACGTCTCTTGCCAATTTAGCTTGCTTTCTTTTCATATTTGCAATACATCTTGTCTCAATTTCTGAAAAAATATCAAAATACAATTTTTTCTCTGCTTCAACAGTGAAGAGAAGGTCATTAATAATACTAGTATTAATACATTCAATTTGCTCAAGAGTGACCGCCCTGACTCTTTCGTTCTCCCTAAGTATTGCCCTAACCACTTCCAAACCATAATTATCAAATATTTTTAATAAATCTGAATGAAACTCTGAACCCTCCACAACTTTGTTTGGAAATTTACTGGTTCTTAGCCCCTTAGGGACAACTTTTTTGTGTATTTATTATCCTTTCCCTATATGGACACCCCTCACTGGTGTTGATGAAGATTGAGGCTCCTTGATTGCTGGGCCAGTGCACAGGTGTCACAGTGCCCATCCCAGTGTTTTGGCTCATTTGCCAGTTTCCTCCATTTTACCACTGCTGCGTATGACCTACCCATGCTGTCCTTAGTCCCACTCACTCCTACTGGCATGAGTTCTGTCTTCTTACCCCTTATTTAACTCAACTGTGTCACATTTTCCATACTTTTACATATGTAATGTTCCATTTCCTTCTCTGATTTAATCTAAAAGGTCAATCACTCCCTTGCTCTCTCCCTGGCATAGCCCCCTTACTTAATAAGACTTTCCATTTACATATACCCCTCTCCCTTCAGCTTGTGCTAAACATACCTGCTTCAACTGTGTAGCCATATAGTGACATTCAGCTCTGATGGTCTACTACTCCATTCTCTGCATTTAGAATAAACTTTTCTCATGCAATACTAGTGTTCTGAACTTCCAAGAAGAATTCTCTTACTTCTTTATTAATTTCATCTAGTATTTTTCCTCAGACTGGTAATACTAGGTCTGGCCAGTATACAACATCTGTGGCACTAGAAACATCTTGATCATGTATATTTTATCTCTGTCCATTAGAATTGTACTCCAAGCATGCTAATTTCCCAGATATGTTTTTATTTCATGTCTGTTATCTAGCAGCTAGCTCAGTCTCTTTTTTATCTAAATTTCCATGTACTTCATTTTTGTCATGTCTCCCCAGAAAGGGTATAAGGGACATTGCTACACAAAGTCAAATGTGTTTGCAAAATTTACAGCTATTGTCTTCATCCTACTAAGATTTATATTGTATGCCAATAATCTCTGCTATATTAATCTAAAAGAGAGTTGAGATATCTTTTTCAGGATTTAAGCATGCTAGGATGTCATTTGTAAAGAGAGCTTTTTTGGTCCTGCTAATCATATCCCTGTATATTTGATAATTTAATTTTTCGTAGTTAGGGACTACAAATATACAGAAAACAGCAGAAGAGAGATTGGCTATCCCTGCCTCATTCTTCTCATTAGGTAGTATTTAGTGGAGTGACCCTCCCACCCCATTTTTATGGAGGCTTCTGAGCCTTTATATATTTGCATTAGCAACTTTGTCGATTTTGCCTGGATTCTGAACATTCTAAAACATCTGTACACGAATCTCCAGCTGACCCTGTCAAATTCTTTTTTTTAATATCTAATCCATCTAGCAGTAGTGCTGATTTGGTTTGCTCTACCTCCTTATGAATCATCGTGTCAATATTACCAAAAGACTGTCTCTCCCCTATAAATCCACATTGATTTTGATTTATAATTTGTGATAATTTTCCAGCCAATTTCTTTGCCATGATGGTCATAAGAACTTTATAATCATGCTTAAAAATGTTAAATGGTCTGTGTGAGCTGGAGTCAACCAGGTCTTGGACATATTTTGGAAGCATTTCTTCTCCAATATTTTATCAAAAAATAAAAACACATGTATTTAATGATTTATTGTTGGCCAGCTTCCACACCTTTACAGATTCCCATGAACCCTGGACATTTTTCTGTTGCTTGTTTCTGGATTGCCTGCTTCATCTCCTTTTTTACTTAGTTTTAGTGTCAATCGTTCCGTCTTTGTCTTGGTAGTATTTGACAATTTTATTACCTTCAGGAATAGCACCTCAGTCATATGACTAGTTACCTCCTCTTATAACATTTTTCATAGGTTTCTCTTTATTTTCCTAGTGGTGGGATTCCTTAACTTAGCTATTACCATTTCTATTTTTGGTTACTATCAAAGTAATTGTTTAACTGCTGTGCACCTATACGTATTTATATTATCAATTATTCCAACATCTGTTTTTTTTTTACCTGCTTATAATTTTTGCTTTTTCTAAAGACCTTCCCAAGATGCATTTATAGTTTCTGAACTTTCTGTAACCTGTTTATGTAATTCTTATTCTTCTGCCACACAGTTCTTTCAATAGTCTTTTCTCAAAGGATGTGTGGAAAACTGCCAGTGTTGAATCCTTATCCCTCCCTTTTCCTTTTTGTTGGCATAACTGAAAAATGGGGATATATTAGAAAAGAGAGAGTCTTGCGCTGACAAATTAGTGTCACATGCCCTTGAAATATATCAGATCAATCAGGCCTGAAACAATTCCCATGCCTCACTCATCACAGTGTATATCCATGTTGCCTTTCCCCTTAATGCATGGTGTCCCAAAAATGTTCATAAATGTTCATACAAAACACTTCTACAAGTAACTAAAACTAATAATAAGGCTGGGGATTCCCTTTACTCCCATCATATTTCCAAAACCTGGAACACAATTCTCCAACATATTTAAACACTACTAACCCTATTCAATTCAAGAAACAGTTAAAAGACCACCTATACAGTAAATGGATTGTTCCTATTAATTATTCCCCCTAGATTATCAGCCTTTTATGACTTCTTACTAACTTTATCAGACTCTCTTTTTTCTTCTCCCTCTCTCCTATTTGCATTTTTCTCTTTCTCTGTCTATACTAACCTCACTAATATAAATTTATATACCTAAAAAAACAATGTCTATGTTTTCTAACCCAATGTAAATTTGTATTTTTCTTATTTTATTAACATATTTTATTTTCTGTATATCAACACAGATTGTATTGCATTTATGAAGATTTTCTCCATGGAACTCAGCTGAAAATGGGCTTATACCCAGACAGACTATCCCAGTAAACAAATGTAAATAAATAAATATATTGCCTTAAGTATTTCTCCTTCTTTTGTCAATATGCCTCTTCTCGGTCCCGTTACATCATTAATTTGGAAAGTCTCATTCCAGTCCTCACCTCTAAGTGCTATCAACGGCTGATAGCTACCTCTCCTAATACTACGTTCTGTACTTTTGTTCTTCATAGGAGGTACAAGTATGCCAGTTCAATCCCTTTTCCCAGGCCACTACCCTCTAATCATTCCACATTGTTCTATTCTCATCTTAAGCAATGGTGACATTTTTTAACTTTCTTTTTCCAACATTCATTCTTTCACAAATTGAATTTGTCTGCTGCTCTCTCTTTTCTTTTGAATACTCATCTCCCAGTACTTGTTTCAATATTTCAAATCTATTCTCCATTCTAATCTCTAACTCTCAAACTCCTAACTGCAACACATCATCCATATTTTGGTCATGCCATCATTATCATTCTGACTTTATGGCACACCATTTAATTTATTGTCTTCTCTGCCTACATCCTTTTCCTGGACTTATTTTGATTCCTTTACCTCCCTTATAGCAACTTACACCCTTTCACCAGAAATATTTTGCCCATTCTCACCCACTCCCTTTCAGTGCCCCATTTCCTTAAATATTTTACACCCAACTAACAATTTCTTATACTGTGCCCCTTTTCTTCACACTGTTGACACCTTTGTTTTGAATGATCATTAATTAAATGTGTATTTTTCCACATAAATCACATATTTTCAGTTATCGTATTTTAAAACACCTCGCTTACAACAAATATTTGACAAGTGGCATACATGTTTTTCTCTCTACAATGATACATTCCTTTTCCATCTCCATGCCACACATTTCAGTCATTTCTGATCTTTTAAGCATTTCGACATCAATGCATAATTTATAAATAATTAATACAATCTTATTCAAATTGATCATCAATCCTGAACTGTATAAATACCCTTTTTCTACACTGAACATTTTACCTTGAAAAACATATTCATTCCAAGGATTAGCATCTTTTTTGGCAAGCACAGACATTTAACAATTTTCCATGACACAAATAATTAAAAAGTTAAACTGCAAAATATATATACAGTGGATATAAAAAGTGTATACACCCCTGTTAAAATGCCAGGTTTTTGTGATATAAAAAAATGAGACCACAATAAATAATTTCAAAACTTTTCCCACCTTTAATGTGACCTATAACTTGTGCAATTCAATTTAAAAACAAAAAAAACGTCTGTTAGGGGAAAAAAATATAAAAAATAAAAAAATGTACAATACGCTGGTTGCATAAGTGTGCACACCCTTAAACTAATGCTTTGTTGTGTGCACACCCCTAAACTAATACTTCGTTGAAGTACCTTTTGATTTAATTGCAGCATTCAGGCTTCTTGGGTACATACCTGCCATAAATTAAAGAGACTCTGATTAAACCCAAATCAAGTTCAGCTGTCCTAGTAGGATTTTCCTGACATTTACTCAGTTGCCTGCTACAGCAAAAGCCATAGGTTCATAGGTAGGTACTAAGCTATCTGCCCTAGGGCATTTATAAGCCTAGCCAGAATTTGTTGGCTTTTGCCTCCATTTTAGACTAGATTCCTGGGCCTCTGTCCAGCAGGGCCATAGAAGTGATCCCAGGAGTAAATTTATGATTTCCCATCCACTCATCAAGATTTCTCTTGAAGAGGGTCAGCGAGGGGCTCTGCCTAACATGGACTGGGATTCTATTCCAGAGCAAGGGAAACCTTTGGGATATGAATCTATCCCTCCAGCATGTCCTGTTTATTGTTGTGCTAAGGTTTAAATCCCTGGAACATGTAGCTCTAATGGATTTGGTTTTCTTGAGGTGGAGCATGTCCAACAATTCCGGATTATACATGGCCTTGAACGTCAGGCAGAGATCGCCTCTGAGAAGGCAGTAAGCAACTGAGTAGAGATGTAGTTTTTTTAGTCAAGCTGCATAGGGCATCTGTTTGAGGCCCACAATCCTCTTGGTGAGGTATTTTTGAGGTCTCTCTAGCTGTTGCAGGTGTCGGGTAAGGTACATCCCAAATGGGGCATTGTACTCAATTATGGGCCTGATGAGCGATGAGTAGAGGGGCACAATGACCTCTCTTGATCTAGATGTCAACCCTTTTGTGATTAGGTGAGCTATATAGAAGGTTTTTCTAAACACTTTGGCAATGTGATTGTCAAAGGAGAGGTTACTATCTACTTGGGTCCCCAGATCCCTAATTACTTCTTCCGTACTTAGTGGATTACCTCCTATGTGGTAGTTTGTGGGCACTTTGTTTTTCCCAAAGGGGATGACTATGCACTTTTTTTCATTTAGCTTGAGGCCATGGTTCTGACACCAGGTATTCATCTCTGTAAGGCCCTACTGGAGGATGTTTGTGTCAGCTGGAGAGTCGATTATGGCTCCCAGTTTGCAATCATCTGTGAACTTGGTAAGCCACAGTCCTCCCGTGTTTGCCTGTACCTCAGAGAAGTATATACTGAACAAGAGGGGTCCCAGGACTGAGCCCTGTGGGATGCCACTTGTATCCGGTTTAGAGTCGGACATGGCACCTGCGACTCTGACCATGTGAGTTCTATCCCTGAGCCAGTTTGCAACCCATCTTGTGACATATGGGTTGATATTTAAGCTGGTAAGCTTATTTATGATGCCAGAGTGGGGTATTGTGTCAAAGGCCTTTGCGAGGTCCAGGTAGGCTGTGTGGACTACCTTTCCCTCATCTATGGCTTTGGTAACTGTTTCAAAGAAGTCAACTAGGTTTAAGAGGCAAGATCTGCCTTTAACAAAGCCAAATTGGGTAGGGTCCAGTGTTTGGAGGTTCCCAATGTCTTTGTTTATGAGATCCATGATGATGCGCTCCATAGCCTTGCAGACCAGGCTAATCAGGCTTATAGGGCGATAGTTCCTGGGATCCGTTGTGGCGCCACCTTTGTGGAGCGGGATCACTACTGCTGTATTGTAACCTGTGGTAAGGCTGAGTTGGAACAGTGAATTTATGTTAGGGTTTAGTTCATTTTGGAGCTCGTGTAAGTTGCAGACCGGGATACCATCTGGTCCCATTGATGCTGTGCTATTTACTTTGGAGAGGGCTGCTTTCACCTGTGTGTCTGTGATGTCTGGGGGACTGCATCCTTCTGGAGTAGACACTGGCCCTTTTGGGGGGGAGGGAGGGTAAAGTTTGCACTGAACCTGTCCGCCAGGATGTTGGCAATGTCAGTGGGTTCAGTGTATTTTGTGCCATTTTGCACCAGCTCAGAGCATATCTGAGAGTTGCCACCCAGATTCTCGACGTAGCTAAAGAATGCCTTGTGATTATCTTTAGAGTCATTGGTGATCTTTCTTTCAAAGCTAGCCTTTGATGATTTTATGAGGTATCGAAATTTCTTGCTAGTACTGATCAGGGATGCCTTCCCTTTTTGGGATTTTGCCTTATCATGTAATAGTTTCCTTCTTCTGTTGTATAGCTTATTTATGGCAGGGGTCCACCAGACTGGTCTCCTGTTTTTGGAGGAGTGAGTCTTGGTTTTACTAGGGATGGCACGATCCCTGCATTCTTGTAGGTGCTCATAAAGTGCGTTTGTAAAGGATTCCGCTGTTTGGGTAGCATTTTCCATTTGCCCAGGGGCTATGAAACTTTCCACCTCAGTTTTGAGAAGTGTGAAGTTTGCTTTTGCGAAATTTTTCACAGTGGTTTCCTTGGCTGGGGGTGGGGTCTGGATGTGGATGTCCATTTTGATTAGTTTATGGTCTGATCTTACCAACGAGGGGTTTACCTCTGGTGTGGAACATTTAGCCCCCATGTTGGTGATGACCAAGTCCAATATGTTATCCCCTCTTGTGGGAGTGGTGACAAGTTGTTCCATGGCATTTGAGTTTATAAACTCCATGAACCGTTGGGCAAAAGAGTTGGGACTTGAGTAGTTTTCCTAGTCAATGTTTGGGTAGTTGAAATCCCCCAATATTATGGTTTTTGGTGAGACCTTTATATTCTCGAATGTTCTCAGGAATGCCAAGTGGGGGTCCTGAGACAAGGTGGGTGATCTGTAGCAGGCTACAAACTGAAAAGCAGCTTTACCTACTGTTAGTTGCACATGGATGGTCTCCACTGCCTCGTGCAGTGCCACTAACCTGGAGATGTGGGTATCCTTGAAGAAAATGGATACTCTCCCCTCCTTTAGTATTTCGGTCCGAGTTCTGGGGCCGAAAAGAATGGTATGAGTTGAATCCTGGTAGTGCTGGGGTGCCCTCTGGAGCCTTGAACCAGGTTTCTGTTACTGCACAGATATCAGTTTTCTCCATACTGAGGAGTGCCTCGAGTGCGTGCATCTTGAGGTTTAGACTTCTGGCGTTGAGTTGCATTACCCTTAGTTTTTTGTCTCTGGTATTGTCTATGGAAGTGGGTTTGTCTTTTGAGCCTTGCCTAAAAAAGGCAATATGGGGGTGGCAAGAGCCTTAGCCAGTATTCGAAAGCCTAAGGGTGACAGGTGCAAGCTGTCTCTGGCAAAGCATCGTGGCTTGTCGAGCATGTCATCCCAGGCTGACAGACACTGGATCCCCTTTGAATGACACCAATAGCTTAGCCAATTGTTAAAATTAATCATTTTGTCTTTATACTGTGGCATCATTCTTGGTGAGGGCAAGATGCTACTCAGGGTCAGGGTCATACTGACCTGGGCTACATGATCAGAGAGCTCCTCTATGTCTCTTTTCATGTAGTTCAGGGAGGTACATCTCAGGTCATTCACACCAACATGGACAATGACAGAGTCATATTTGTACCTGCTGTGGAGTGACCTGAGTGCTTGTGTTATGTGGCGGATCCTCGCACCTGACAGGCAGCTTACAGTGACCTTTTCCTTGTTCAGTCTGGTGAGTGGGACATCCGTGTGCCTGACAATAGAGTCTCCAATTACTAGTGTATTAGGTGTGTTATTTAGCCTTGGGGGCTGCGACTGCATGGCACACTGACTTTGTGAAGTATGTGATACGTGAAAGTTGTTGTGGGGTAGCGGATGCTTGGATGTCTGCTTTGGAGGTCTCTGTTGCTTTGGCAGATTTTTATTTAGAGCCTCCGAGTATGTTTTTGTGAGTTTATGTGTCTTGTTTGCTAGTGCGATTTGTCTATGCGGTTGTGTGGTGCAAGTGGTTTCCTTCTCCTCCTGACTGACTTTGCCAGTCTTGGGTTGAGAGAGCCCAGCCTCCAGTTTGGCTGTATAGTTGCATCTCTCACATATATTTGTGTTTGTTGGAAGGAGGAGATGGTTGTCTGTGTACATAAGGCAATTGTTACATTGCCTCAAGATTCTCAGATTCACCAGCTGGACTGGAGAGTATACCTGAACTGCGCTTTTGACATGCCTAGATGGTTTAAAGAACTGATTTATTGATTGTCCAGAATGGACGAATAGGGAGCCTTGTACTTCTGGATAGTAAATGGGTGTAGGGATGGACTTGGTTAGTGCTTACTGAGAAATGTGATCAAGTGCTGGGCTGTACAATGAAGGCTGAGTGCTTATTTTGTGAGTTTGACTAGTTCTGGTTCGCAGACAACTTACAAAGCATCAAATGGATCTCATTGTTGAAAGGTCTCAGTCAGGAGAAGGATACAAAAAAAATTCCACAGCATTGGATATACCATGGAACACAGTGAAGACAGTCATCAAGAAGTAGAGAAAATATGGGACAACAGTGACGTTGCAAAGAACTGGACATCCCTCCAAAATTGATGAAAAGACAAAACTAAAACTGGTCATGGAAGCTGCCAAGAGACCTACAGCAACACTGAAGGAGCTGTAGGAATTTCTGGCAAGTACTGGTTGTGTACTACATGTGACAGCAATCTCCCGTATTCTCCATATGTCTACACTATGGGGTAGGGTTGCAAGATGGAAGCCTTTTCTTACACAGAAAAACATCCAGGCCTGGCTAAAATTTACAAAACAATACATCAAGTCTCCCAAAAGCATGTACGGAAATGTGTTATGGTCTGATGAGACCAAGGTTGAAGTTTTTGGCCACAATTCCAAATGGTACATTTGATGCAAAAACAACACTTTGCATCACTAAAATAACACCATCCCCATGATGAAGCATGGTGGTGGCAGTATCATATTTTAGGGTTGCTTTTCTTCAGCTGGAACTGGGGCTTTAGTCAAGGTGGAGGGAATGTTAAACAGTTCCAAATACCAGTTACTTTTGGCCCAAAACCTTCAAGTGTCTGCTATAAAGCTGAAGATGAAGAGGAATTTCACCTTTCAACATGACAATGACCCTGAGCAAACATCCAAATCAACAAAAGAATGGCTTCACCAGAAGAAAATTAAAGTTTTGGAATGGCCCAGCCAGAGCCCAGATCTAAATCCAATAGAAAATCTGTGGGGGTGACATGAAGAGGGCTGTGCACAACCGATGTCCTCGCAATCTGAGATTTGGAGCACTTTTGCAAGGAAGAGTGGGCAAATATTGCCAAGTCAAGATGTGCCATGCTGATAGACTCCTACCCAAGAAGACTGAATGCAGAAATTAAATCAAAAGGTACTTCAACAAAGTATTAGTTTAAGGGTGTGCACACTTATGCAACCAGCTTATTGTAGTTTTTTTATTTTTTTATATTTTTCCCCTAACATATTTGTTTGTTTTCAAATTGAATTGTACAGGTTATAGGTCACATTAAAGGTGGGAAAAGTTTTGAAATGATTTATTGTGGTCTCATTTTTTCATATCATAAAAAACCTGGCATTTTAACAGGGGTGTATACACTTTTTATATCCACAATATATATATATATATATATATATATATATATATATATATATATATATATATATATGGTTTACTATTAAAATGTCGAACGGCACTACGTCGACTGTACTATAGTCGAACACGGAAGTTCAAAAATAGTAATGTCGACGTCAAAAAAAAGTCAAAAAAAACAATCTATGAATGGTTTTAACATGGGTCGAGGTAGGTGTTCAGTATTATACAGAACTACAAACATCTCCCCTACCTCGACCCATGTTAAAACACAGTCCTAGATTGTTTTTTTGTCGTCGACATTACTATTTTCGAACGTCCGTGTTCGACTATAGTACAGTCGATGTAGTGCTGTTCGACATTTCAATAGTAAACCTATATATATATATATATATATATATATATATATATATATATATATATATATATATATATATATATATATATATACACACACACACACACACACACACACACACACACACACACACACACACATATATATTTTTCCCTAAATAAACAATCTAGCATCATTAACTTTTAGACACAACGGCACATTACAATCCCACATAAACTATCTGGCTATAACACAGTTTTTTTTTACTTTTAGTTCTTACCGTTGTCTTCTCTTACATGATATGATAGGTGCACTCCTGCCACTGATGTTAGCAGTTATCACCGCATAAGATCTCTGCTGCCATGCCTTCATCTGTATTATCGTTTCTAGGTAAATAATCCCCTCTCTGAAAGCCCAGTTTCCCCACAGTCTGTTTGCCTCTCCACTTAATTATCAGACCCAGTGTTACTGAGCATCTTATGACTAACTCTGTGTGCAGCATCTCCCTATACCATCAGTAAACCTTTGTTTGGCTTGGGCAACTGCAACATATTAATCAATTCTTCATTGTCATCCCTCCAGCTTGTAATGATACACTTTATAAGTCTTGAGTGCAGCCTACACCAACATCATTATCTTCTGAACTGGTATCATTCTCTGTAATGTGGCTTCAGAACTGCAGTCAAACTTTTAATCACATTCACTTTTATTCCCTTGAAAAACTGAGGATTATTGCAAATGCATAACCAAAATGGCAACTCCTTTCTGCCACTTACACACTTCTTCTGTGCCCATCATCATCCTCTTCATCATGCATCGCTTCCCAGCTTCCTTTGCACCAGGAAACCTAGAAGACACAAAAACAGTAGGGCGCTTTATTAAGACATATATTTTAAAAAAAATAACTATTTACATTTTAAAAATAATACATTAAATTTGTTTCTAATCTAAAACAAATTATGTCAAAAATTATGATTATATAGTATTATAAAAAAACAGATTCTTACTCTGACTTACTCCACACCTTTCATCATAGCAAAATCTTGTTTTCTTAATAATTTTGCCTCATTCTAACCTTTATTAAACAACAGTTCTCTTCTGGCCTCCCAAATATTCCTAAGTACATCAAATACAACTTCACCTACTTCATCAGTTTCATTCTCATTATAGCCCTGATAACAGCCATACACAATGGCTAATCATATTAATATAGTTTATGCTTTTTAAAAACTTTAATTTGGCTAACTTTCCTGATAACTTCTTAATTCTTGGCCAAGTCATAAAAAATAGTTTGTTGTTTCTTCTAGTTCACACTTTATAATCTTTCATTTAGCAGGTAATTTATTTAACAAAAATATCCACACAAAATTCAGATTTTCATATAATTTTTTTAAATCTCCCTCTTTTTGGCTTATGACTTGTCATTTCTCTGCAGGTAAATGCTTCTAGAGTTCAGCAAAACAACATTTTTCATAACCTATTCATACTATAAAGCCTATTCTATTCTGGCTCCATGACATGGGTGAGGCTTTTTCTGTATCCCAGATGATTAAGGTTCAGTTAGCAGCCCTGGCAGGGACTGATAGGAGTGACTTGGCATGGCCCACCTCTCGTGGGGGAGAACTGCAAACACTAGGGGCACAGAGAGTTGGTGAGATTTCTCTGGTGAAGACTAATGGAAACCACCACTCAGGCTTCCCACAGGACACAGCTGCTTGGAAATAATGCCTCTTGTGGAACTGATGGGACAACATCTGTGATCAGCCCATTGCACTAACCCCACAGCTCTTAGCCAAGCATATATTGTGGGGGGAGGGCAACCATTTTAAAGCCAAATGATGGCCTCTCCTGGCTGATGTCTGCCTCAGTGACAGGAAACAAATGGGTCCATTGGACAGGAATGGGTTGATGACCAGCAAGTAGCAGGGCAAATACAGGCAAAACAACAATAATAATTGTTTATTATAACCAGTTTGCCTTATATCAATTTTCCATTCTTTGATATTTCAAGACTTTCTCCATGCCCTTCAATTCTTTAAAAAAATATCTTCTATCTTCTCCATGTTACTTGGAAAGGCAAAAATTGCCCCCATATAACTGAATTTACCAAACACAGCTGAATTCAGTAAATACACGTTTCCTAAATGCCAATTTAAATAATGTCCAGTTTTACTATATTATATACCTCTTGCAATAAATCTTCCCATTCCTTTTTTTATAACCTCATGCTTTCCAAAAGTTATTTATTATTATTTTATTTTATTTGTTGATGAGAAAGTCCACTGGAGGCCCGGGAGAAAAGCTCCACAACTTGAGGTACAAGTACAATCATATAAAGTAGATACAAATTAAAATGCAATTAACACAGACAACAATGTCACATCAAGGAAATAAAGTGTCTACTACAGTGATGTCATGTAGTAGATGCATATATGCCAAGCAATTACAGTTTGAACTTAGTATGACCTGGCAGTGAACAATAAATATACACCACAGAGATGAAGAAGGTGTGAGAGAGAGAAACCAGTTGATAAAAGGTCCAGGTTAAGGTGTATATAGGAAGAAGCAGGTGAAGTTATAGTGAATACAGAAAGTAGCAGTGTAGGAGTAGTTTAGGAGTTATATGATCAGAGATCAGAGGTGTCTTTCCAGTTTAGATTTTAATTAGTACAGTATATACAGTAATGCAGAATATTTAGTATTGCAGAAACAGCTGAGTCCAAGTTTGAGAAGAGTGGGGTTAGTAGTTTGGTTGATGCAGTGGTTTAGTTAGCTTTACAATTATGGGACAGGTTAACCATGGCTGGCACAGGAGCATAGCCATGTATCAGCCAGGTGAGTTTTCAGCATACATTTAAATTGTGTTAAGGAATAGTGGGATACTATATTGTGAGTTTCATTTTTTGGATATGAAGTTGGGGAAGAAGGAATCACCGGCTGCATTATTGGCTTTTTTTTACCTGTAGGAGCTGCTTGTTACTAGAGCGGAGTGATCTGGTATTTGTGTATGGGAGTATTAAGTTTTCCAGGGCGTGTTTTTTTCAGGTTGGTGAAGGGGTTTATAAGCAAAGATCAGTTGATTATAGAGGAGCAGCTGGGGCAGCTCAAGCCAATTAAGTTGTTTAAGGGCTGAGCAATGGTGTGAGTGAAGGGAGGGTCAGTGGCAAACTTGGCTATTTTATTATAGCAGGAATTGAGTTTGTTGGTTTCAGTCTTATTCAAATTTGTGAGTATAGGGGAGGCATAGAGTAGGGTAGATATAAGATGGGTACATGCAGTGGTGGACTTTGTCTGGTTAGTAAGGACATTTTTATTTCTTTAGCGAAGACCCAGTTTTTTATGGACTTTTTTTTTTTTTATGGTCTGGGAGATATGAATGTCAAATTACAGTCTATCTCAACACCCAGGAATTTGGTGTGAGATACAGGAGAAATGATGGTATTGCTTTTAGACCTAATATTGAAGGGGGAGGGGCTAGCTGAAGTGAATTTTGTTGGATTAAACAGAAGTTTGGTTTTGTATGGGTTTAGAATAAGACTGGAGTTAGTAAGCCATGCTTCAACTGATAGAAATTATTCTTGTGTAATTGACTGTAGGTGATGCAGGAAGCATACCTCTCAAGTGTACCTCATTATGAGGAATGTACCTCATTTGGGGTCTTAAAAAGTTCATGTTCCTCAAAGTTCCTCGAAGTTCCACATTGAAAGACTCTGTCACACATTCAGTGTTAGGAATTTTTTTAAGTGAAATCCATAGTAAATAGAAATGAATCATATTAATTAATTAAAATATCTTCTTTATAAGTAAAACCAGCATATTTTAACCATCCTATGGCCTTCCTAGTTGAAATTATGTGTTCCACATTTTGCCCATTTGTTCCACATTATGAGGGCCAGTATTCCTCATTTTGGAGATGGAAGGTTGAGAGCTATGGCAGGAAGAAGGTAGAGCAGATTAAGGTAGAGTCATCTGCATACTGGATAATTGAGGCATGAGGACAGGAAGCATGTAATTTGTTGGTGAAAAGTGAAAAAAAGTAGTAGTCCTAGAACAGACCCTTGGAGAACTCCTATTGTAACTGGAAGGAGAGGGCAGAGGTCTTTCTGCCATTGGACTGCCTGTTGGCGACCTGATAAGTAGCTTTGGAACCAAGACACAGAGTGTTGACTGGTGTTAAATTCAGAAAGACGTTGAAGAAGTTTGTTATGTGACACCATGTTAAAGGCTTTGGAAAGGTCAAAAAAAGCTAGCAGATACAAATCTGCCACTGTTTCTGTGATGGTTAATATTGGTGAAGGCCATTAAGGCATCAGTGGTGCTGTGGGAGGGACAAAAGCTATGCTGGGTGTTTGTTAAGAATTTGTGTGTGTAGGTGGTCCATAATTTATGTAGGCATCTTTCAAGGATTTCAGATAAGGGAGGTAGAATGGCTATTGGGTGATAATTGGTCAATTGTATTCCTAATACTGTTATTTCAGCCTTTACAAATAAAATTGTAAGATGAAAGTGCTAATTGTATATTAAACAGGCCTCTCCATTCACAGTGGAGTTTCATTTTATTAGCCCATTTTTTTTACTGGTGTTTGACTCAGGAAGTTCTTTATTTTTGTATGTCTTTGAAACTAAACACCTGTTTCTTAACTTCACTACTGTGTTTACTTTTTTATCTCAAAACCTATGTGCTTCAAATGTATATATCTCGTTTACTAATTAACATTTTTGTAATCATTATATTATCTGTATAAGAAGTGAGAGGGGTATTTAAATTTTATTTATATTTACATATTACCCTACTCCACATTTTTCACAAATATTTTCAGCCACTGCACTAATTAAAAAGGAATATAAAATATTTGCTTCACACCTTTCTTGTTTGTATATTTTCACTTAGACTTCTATTCACTCTCATCTTTACTCTACTTATACTATATCCGGTCTTCAAAAATTCTACATCTTCACTCATACCATAAATTAACATTGCTGTCCACAACTGTTCAACAGAAATATTATCAAAAACCTTAGCAATCTTTTACATACAACTCTCTCAACCTTTACCTTTGTGTACTTTAAAATTACTTATTTCACTATAATCAACATTTAATACCAAAAAAAAAACTCTTTATTCCATACTTTTACAAAATGCCTTAAATCTCAATTGCATAATTGTCAGAACAGTCATATAATCTGCACTGCTCAATGTTATAGGCCTCAAATATCTTGTCTGCTCTATTGTCAGTCTTCCAAGAAAATGTTATACCTCCTTTGCAAATATTCTCATGTCCAATGCCTTCTTTTTTCCATTCATTTAGTATTTTCACAAAATATTTTTTCTGATCTCTGTTCATTTCTTTATAAAATGTATACTCTAAACCTTCTACAGAATTTTATTTAACTCCCACCAGTACTACTTCTGACACAGGTAAGGTCATTTGCTCTGTCAGTACTTGATTCAATTTTGCATTATTCTTTAACAAAGATACAGTGTTGCTAACCCTTTTCTTGTTTAAACAGTCCAGTAATATACTTATTTGCTGATTTCATTACATCTGATTGCATCCTCACTTTTTTTCTGTCTTTAAAATATACTTCACCTAATGTTCCTTCTTTCGTAACAGTCTCTCCTAAATGTGAGACACTTTTCATCCTTGCAGTAAATATTGCTGTCTCATTAACAACCCTCTTATTGTATTTTTATTTTCTTCATAAATGTCATTCTCCCTTACTAAAGAAGTAGAATCCTCAGATTCCATTAACTTGTACAATCTATGCATATTTTTCACATAGTCCTTCTTTTCTTGCACAGATATTCCCTTTCTAATTGTAAACATTTTTGTATGTTTCCCTATATATACTCCTCCATTCAGTCCAAGAATTATAACATAGAAACACTGATTTAAGATCTTTCCACAATAATCAAACCTTCTTGTCACAAATCATTTTCACTTGTATTCTATTTAAATTTCTGGTTTTATATTTTATTTGTGTTTTTACATCTGTTGACTAGGATGATCTGACTGCGTCATACAAGACCCCTTTTCAGCAGAGGCCCGGGGAGAAGAGCACCATTTTTAAGTATGCAAGCAACATTTTTAAAGATTAGTACTTTACAAATAAGTATCTTAATAAACAGGCACAGAGAATGCTATTATATACATTGCTACTGTGTACAAGGGAACACAGGATGTCATACATTGTGAGATATACATGCACAATATATGAGATATTCAGATACAATTTTCATACATACACATGTACAGTTTTAGCAAGCATGTTGTGAGATAATCGGGATAAAAAATAATGAACTAGAAGCCATATGGTAGAGTGCAAGACTTGAGAATGAAAAGATGAGAAGTAGGAAGGCTTACATTGTGTGTGGTCAGTCAGGTGGTTGGGGATCTGTCATAAATGTATTGAGAATGAAGGGCCTGGACAACAGTTTGGATTTGATTAGACTGAATTTTAGTTGTCAGCTGTTCCATACTAATGATAATGAAGGGGGGGGGGTGTTTGAAGGACTTGCAAGTGAGTTTTATGCTTTAAGGACAGAGGCTATCACTTTCTTATTGTGATCACAAGTGTCTGTGGAGTTTCTACTGTTGTAGTAGGTAGCTATGGATGGGCATTTATTGCACTGTTATAGAAGGCAGTAAGCCAGTTTTAATTGTGAGCATTTGATAAGATTGGGAAGTTCTAACCACTGCAGCTTGTATAATGCTGCACAGTGGTAGGTTCTTGACAGCAGAGCAGTGGCAAATATAGCCATTTTGTTACAGCATTGGGTAAGCTTGTCCAGCTAAAGTGCTTAGATGTTAGTAAATATTGGGAGATACGTCTTACAATAGATAGGAGATAAGCAGCGGCAGTAGCTTTATGGCTAGTGGCCATTTGAAAGTTGTTGGCACTATGCAAGAGGCTAAGATTCTGATCAGTCTTTCTGATGGTGTGTTGTATGTGTAAGTGAAATTTGAGATGTCAGTTGTGATCCCCATCAGTTTTGCATGTGTGATGTTATCTATTTTGGGATGAAATTATATTGAAAGTAGGAGCAGTTTATCCAGGAATAGAAGACCATAATTTTCGTTTTTTGGGGGTTGAGAGTCTGAAGTCAGTTTTTGACCGAATTATATGCACCTTGCATAAGTTTTGCTGCTTATATATGAAGGTCACTGAGCATACTGAATTATTTCAGATGGACCTCTAGCTGTGTAGAGTTTGTTGATGGATATGTTGAAGAGAAGCTGTCCTAGTATTGATCCTTGTGGGAGTCTCAAGACTAAATGGAGAAATGCTGAGTGATGACTTTCCATTTGACCACTTGGATTATATTACTTAGATAACTTTGGAACCACGAACATTTGGTGAGATTTGTTCAGCTCTTCTGAAGTATAGAGTAGTTTATGGTGGAATACAGTGCTGAAGACAAACAAATCCTGTCTTTGCTGTGCATTTGTATATACAAATACAGCTAAAAACCTACATCAACTATTAGCACCTCCTTTTATCTTAAATACAATATGGTCTAACACTACTGTCAGAGTATTTAAATAATACTGCCACCCCTGAACAAAGATCCAATCACAAATTCCAAATAACTTTTCTCTTTTGTATGAACTCAGATTGTTGCTTTTTATTCAAACATAATGTCCTACATCTAGTAAGTAAATAACATCATGTTTTACTATTCACACCACTAACATACTTTTAACTTTCACATATCATTAACTATACTGTTTAAATTCAAATATGCAATGCCTAGGTAAACCATTTTCCTCTTTTTTTACAATTTACATTGATTCATGAATTGAATCTTTTTATATCTTTAACTGTTCTCAATGGAATTCCTGCACCTTAATTGCTCATTATTGTCCTCATTATCTTCCATTTACAATAATTCAAATTATCCTCTGCCAAAATACTACCATTTTCCTGTTTTCTGTAAATGCTGTTCACAAGGTGCCTGTTAACCATGTTCTGAATAAACTCCTTCCCTTTCATTCTCTTCTTTGATATCAGTTTATCCTTCCAAAGCATTTTCACTTTCAATTTCATCCCCATATTCCCCAACACAGGCAGCTTCATAAATACATTCATTATTTGTTCTATTTATGTTACCATTAACCATGTCATCTTATTATACTTGTGATGGTCTAGTTTTGTTCTTTGCAAAATGTTTTCTTCACCTTGTGAAAATCTCAGTTTGATATAATAATGTATCAAATGTTTATCATATCAAAAAAAAAAACAAGTGTTTGGCTGTCCTCCAGTATCTTAAAATGCTTTCAACTCCTTCCACAGAAATTATACTGCATATATGTTGTATTTTGCCTTCTCATTCATAGTAGCCATGCTTTTTCATCCCCCAGGTCACACTCTTCTATTCTCTTTAATCCATTTTTATTCCCACTGTGATGTCTCTCCTCTGGGCCAGTGATAAAGGACCCTCAATCCTCAACATTGACATCAGTCAGGAAAGTTCACTGTGAGAAAAATAGACACACACAGTATTTTCCGATGCAGCTCTCTGCACCACATACAATTTCCCTTAAGAGCACAACAGGGAATGCACACTTCAGTTCTGGGACTGGGCTTTCTTTCCAGGCCTCAAATAAGACTCCCCACTGACCATTATAGAGCCGAGTACTTAAAATGGTGTTCCAAGCCAAGTCCTCCACCATTCTCTCTATGAAATTAGTGCTCACAGTATCCCTGTTCAAAGTAGCTGTCACACACACTCCCTGAGATTTGATTTTTACACACACACACACACACACACACACACACACACACACACACACACACACACACACCGGGGAAAGGCAGCAAGACTTTCAGGAATGTGGAGCCACAGTACCACTAAATAAATGCAAGTACTCTCAAAGCTTAAATATCTTCTAGAAGACCAGCCACAATAAAAGGTTTATATATATATTTAATAATAAATAATAAAAGCATGAAAATACTGAATATCTATTTACAATAAACACCAACATTTCAATCACAGGAAATATAAAAAAAACAATGAAACACTGAAGACAAAAAGTCACCAAAAGCTGGAGAAAACACACAACTTTAATGTAAAACACATCTCGGTAAGCACTTTCATCTCTCTCAACTGCTAGAGACTTCTTCAGACTGAAGTTGTAATACCACACACTTCTTTATATATGCATACTTAAAACACATGACAAATATCACATGATAAGAAAGAACACACGATGTAACCACATGATATAAAAGTAATAGATAAAAACTTATACTTTTTAAAAACTCAATGTTTTAACCCTGGAATATAAAAAAAAAAAAACACAGATGGAAAGACTCAGACAGATACAGAAAAAAAAACAACATTTACCTAATCTCTCTCTATTTTTTTACTGACTGAAGAATTACTGTTCCCTAGTTAGTTACCAAGATGAATGTGGATGAGTGTGTTGTCAGGTACAAAAACAGAGTATACACCTCATATTTCTCACTAGTATTCAAACACAATTTCAGTGCAGGTTATATAATGACATCACATCTGGTCACATGACTCTGGTTCCCACACTACCCTCTCATCCTCTTACTAGAACTGAGTCAGGATCTGGCACTGATGTTTCACAATACACACACAGAACTTTAGCTAAGCTTTATCACAGCATCTGGAAACTGTCAAACAATTGCAACACTTCTATCCTTCCTGCAGAAACAAGTCATTCGCTGGCATCCCAGGGTAGCAAATTGTTCACCACTAAGGACAATAGAGCAGGATCCCAGCCCAGGCTTTTCACAGACATTGTGTCTCTGGCTGCATTCAGACCTTTGAGATACAATCTTCATGGCCTAAATCAAGTCATTTAATTTCAGGCTATTTTTTGTTAAGTTTAGCTGGGCTGAGCTTAACCCCTTCCCTTCCAGTATTCTCTGCTAAAATATATGCATTTCATCAATTACAACAATACAGTGTGACATACATATATATTTCTTTTCTGCCTAGCAGGACCCACTGCAGACATATTTTTAAATCAAGCAACTTTACAAATACATTTTAACACAATCATCTGTACAAACCAGTTTGATAGTCAAATGACATGTAATTCTTTACAAAACTCCAGCTAGCTACACTGGCATATGTTTTACATGCACTGCCCTACTCCTCCTGGCACAACTGGCACTACCTCACATCCTCACATCTTTCCCCCATTTGAAGACTCAAGCTATTTTTTCAAGTGACCCTGGAGAAATGTTGCTTGAGAGAAATGAACCTGCCTGGGGAAACATTGCTTGGGAGAAATGAACCTGTCTGGGAACGCATTAACCCATACTCTGTCTTGAGAGCCCATCTGCATTGGCATTGCTGACTCCACTGTGGTGCTGTGCTGTCATGTCATATGCCTGAAACCTTAGACTCCACCATAATAACTTGGCGCTTTGCTGGCTCGCTCGATGTAGCCATGTTATAGGATTGTGGTCTGTAACCACAGTGAATTTCCTTCCATACAAATAGGGCTAAAGTTGTTTCAGTGCCCATACTATGGCTAGACATTCTTCTTCAACTGCTATATAACATTCCTTGTTTGGTTGGAGTCTATGTCTGAGATATACAACAGGGAGGTATTCTCCCTCTAAGGAAACCTGAGTACAGCCCCCACACCATGGTTTGAACCATCCACCCAAACAACACATTCTTTGCTGCAATCTGGACTGCCTTGCACAGGGGGTCCTCCCAAAGACCCTTTAAGCTTTTGGAATGTCTGCTAACAAGCTAGGGTCAACACAACCCTATCTGGTCTGTCTTTTCTCATCAGGTCTGTGAAGGGAACAGCTATTGTACTACAATTGGGAACAAACTTTCTATTAGTACCCTGATGTCCCCAAGAATGCCTTCATCTGATTTTTGGTAACACAGGCAGGCCATGGATGAATAGCTTTCACTTTGGCAGGTTCTGGCCTGATCTTACCACTCCTAGGTAGGAGACCTCTTCCATACCCATCTGACAATTAATGGATAACCCTGCCCTTTGCAGTCTGCACAGGACCTCCCTGACATGCTGAAGGTGTTTTTGTCAGTAATGGCTGTAGATGGCACTATTGTCTAGGTAAGTAAAGGCATAAACTCCTGCTAGGATATGATCTACTAGCCTCTGGAAGGTCACTGGGGCATTTTTCATCCCAGAGAGCATCTTCATGAACTTGTATAATCTGAAAGGAGTCACAAAGGCTGACCTCTCTCTAGCAGTGGGAGTCAAGGGCACCTTCCAGTAGCCCTTGGTCATATCAATAGTGGACAGATACTTATCCCCACACAGATGCTCTAAGGCTTAAGCATCTGAGTCTGTGTGACCGTTTAGTTTTCTGTAGTCCACACAAAACCTGGTGCTGCCATCCTTCTTTGGTACCAGCACCACTGGGGAGGCCCAGAGACTGCTGGACTCCTGGATTACTCCCACTTCCAACTTTACCTGTATCTCCTCCCTCAGAGTCTGTCTGACTCACTCAGACACCCTGTAAGGGGTTTTCTTGATAGGTCTTTGGGGTCCTGTATCCACATGGTTCTCCACCAGGTGAGTGCACTCAGGTGTCACAGTGAAAATGTCCCCCAAACTCCTGTAACACTGCTCAGATTTCTCGAACCTGGATAGGGGATAGCTGCTGGGACACTGCTACCCCTTCCACTGAGGTGTCAGCCCAAATGTCACTGATTGATCCTCCTCAGACTCATCCTGCCACCCACTGCATATACTCAGCACAAGGGTTTCCCTATCATGGTAAGGCTTCATCATGTTAACATAGTACAGTTTGTGCCCCTGACACCTGCCTAGCAGTTTTACCATGTAGTTAACATCACTGACCTTCCTTTCCAATTTGAAGGGTCCCTTCCCAAGCTGCCAGCAGCTTATTGCATCTGACAGGAATGGGCACCATAACCTGCTGTCCAAAAGCATACACTCAGGATCAAACATTCCAGTCATACCAGACCTTTTTTTGCTGTTGAGCTCCTGCCAGGTTCTCCTGGGCCAAGCCCATGAGCTCCCTAAGCTTTGTCCTTAGGTTTAGGACATATGCCACAACAGACTCCTTATGGGATTCACACACACCCTCCCACCCACAAATCAATCCAAGGGTCCCCCTCTCCCTATGTCCATACAGCAACTCAAAGGGTGAACAACTGTGGTTTTCTGGGGTATCTCTCTGTATGCAAACAGATGGGGCAAATATTTGTCCCACGCTCTCTTAAACTGGTCTGCAAATACCTATAGACTGGTCTTCAGTGTACAGTTTAGCCTCTCCACATGACCATTAGTCTGTGGGTGGTAGAGGGTAGTCTTTAGGTGCTTCACCCCACAGCATTCCCACAGACAAGCCAGAAGGTCTGACATGAAATTGGCACCTTTGTCAGTCAGTATATCTCTTGGGAAACCTACCCTGCTGAAAATATCTAACAAAGTATTTGTCACCTTCTCTGCCTTGATGGAGGACAGAGCCATTGCCTCAGGGTAAACACTAGTGTAATCTACTACCACTAGGATATATTTCTTCCCTGTAGAACTTGGTGTATTCAGAGGCCCCACAATAGCCATAGCTACCCTCTGAAATGGCTCCTCAATCACAGGCAAAGGCATCAAAGGAGCTTTGACCTTATCTCTTGCCTTGCCTATTTTTGGCACTGCTCACAGGTTCTACAGTACCCTGTGACATCCCTTGCAATCACAGGCCAATAAAAGTTCTGCATAATACGTCTCTTGGTATGCTTTATGCCCATATGACCTGCAAAAGGAATGTCACAGGCTATGGCTAGAAGTGGCAGATGGTAGGCTCTGGGCACTACCAACTGCTGTATTCCCTCACCCTCTAGCCCTCCTTTCGGGGTCCACTCTCTATACAGTAACCCTTTCTTCCAGTATACAGACTCTCCTTTTCCTTGAGAATCAGGTGCCTCCTTAGCTACCTCCCTCAAGCCTCATAATGTAGTGTCTGAGAGTTGAGCCTGTCTCAACTCTACTGACCCTTCCCAGATCCCCTTCCACAAGAAGCCTGGTATCTTCTGAAAGTGGTGCCTCACAGTCAACCTGGGTACTACCACTCACTTCTTCCCTTGCAGTCACCCTGTTCAAGGGAACATCAGCAACTATCAGCAGCTGTGGCTCACCTTCAGGCTCACTGCTACAGGCTAGCTCCTTCCTTGAAATAGCCACATCACCAGCCCCAACTTCAGGTATGGGGTCTGTCTGGGTCTCCCCCAGGCTAGCAGACCCACATGCCTGTCTCTAAGCCTGACTGCATGCAACTGCATGCACACACGGTACTATATTATCAAAATCATTCCCTGTCAAGACATCTACAGGAATATCCTCAAACACACCTACTTGCTTGCTTCCTTTTCCACCCTCCCAGTCAATGTGAACCCTGGCCAAAGGTATTTGAAATGGGGCCCTGACTAGAGTGGACTGCCCCAAGCAAGTACTGCTCCTCTTTAACCACAGCAGGCTTCACAATGGTTATGTCAGAGGCTGTCTCTCTCTTTCCATCCACTAAGACAGGATACAAACACCAGTGATAGTTTGGTACCCCTGTTGTCTCCAGACAACTTACTACTGGCATGCTGTTATTCCCACTTGGTGGCTCCCTCACCTTTTGCTCCCCAGCTTGCTTCAGTGGATATTTGTATGCTAAATGTCCCCTCTGGTTACATTTAAAATATTCCAATGAAGTAAACTCCTTAGGTGCACAATGAAGTTCCAGACAGTAGGACCATTCACAAATTCCTTTTATTGTAATACACGAAGCATAAAAAATAAATAAATAAATACTACACACGAAGCACATAAATGCTAAACCATACATTTTCGTCTGTTACACTTCCTCAGAGATGTCATTTAAAACATCTAAACTCTGATCCTAGCCATGTACCTGAACTAGTGGCTTCCCCATTTACTGGCGGATTGTGTTTGGGTGGTATAGGCTGCCCATCATGTGTTCCCTTATATCCATGTGCAGCACGGGGTATCCCCTTCTTGTTCAGTGGTGCCCTGCTTGTCAAGTAGAGATCCCCTTTTCTCCCCAGCAGAGTTACACTCCCAGTCTGCCAACCAGATTCTCATACCCACAGGCAAAGTGCTAAGGGCTTGTTCCCTCACCAGAAGGTCTGCCAGCCTTCCAAAAGTGGTGACCTGACACCCACTCACCCACCTATGACAATAAGTACTTAGCTCAGCAATATAATCACATACACTTTCATTTGCCCTATGTCTATGCTCATGGATTTTTTTTTCTGTAAGCTTCAGGCGTTAAATTAAAACATCCCAAAAACATTGTTTAACCTTATCATAATTTAAACAATTAGCATCAGACAATTAAGCAGTTACAGCTTTACCATGGAGTAAGGGGGTCAGGAACCTTACCCAGAGCCTTTGGTCAGTATCATATTGTATCATACTGTTTATATACTCTTTCAAATATATGAATAAAACTAACAAAATGATCACATTCTGTACACTGTGGAAGAAATTTATTGACCTTTGCTGCTTCTTGGATTCAGTTATTCCCTTCCCCATAACCTCCATGTTCCTGTTGAAGAGTCAGCATGTTCGTCTAATGTTGACACTGCTTCTCATTTTCTTCATTCTCAAAAACTGGAGTCTCTCTGCCAATTCTAATTTCACACATTTTGCCTCCAGTTCAAGTCTCTAACTCCAGATGGGTTTTTAAGTCCTCTGAGGAAATGGTGAACTGTCCTGTTTCTGAGGGCTGCACATCCCCACCACCAGACTGGTTGTTTTCTTTGTCTGTGCTGCAGCTGCAAATAAGGCTGAAATAATTTCTTTAGCCAAGCTAGCATGCATCAGTCCTTTGGATTTGAACACTTTAGCCAGCTGGTTCAATGTCACCCCGCCATAATCCTCTGATGACATCTTTGCCTACTTTCCCTGACTAAACTATACTAAAAAAAAGAAAATAAATAAAACTATTGTGAAAAGTGAAACCCTGCATGTTTACCTTGTGGCTGCTGACAGTATACACACCTTAGTGACAACTGCTTACAGGCTACAGAAATTCAATTAATATCCACACCGCTGCCCACCAATATGTGACATTCTTCCCCTCAGCCAGTGATCAAGGAGCCTCAATCCTCACCACTGACGCCAGTGGGGAATGTTCATTGTGAGAAATATAGACACACATGGTATTGTCAGATGCAGTTCTCTGCACCAAGTACAATTTCCATTGAGAGCACATAGGGAATGCATACTCCAGTCCTGGGGCTGGGCTTTCTCTTCAGGCCCCAGGTAAGACTCCCCACTGACCACTACAGAGCTGAGTCCTTAGATGGGTGTTCCAAGCCAAGTCTGCCAACATCCTCTCTATGAAATCAGTCTCTCAGTGTCCCTGTTCAAAGTAGCTGTCACACACACACACACTCTTGAGATTTGATTTTCATACACCCACACCCACTGGGGAAGGCTGGCACAGCTTACCCACTTTGCCACCTCCACCCAGACTATAAGGTAGATCTGCTGCCACCAGAACACATGAAGCCAGCTACTTTAAGGATCTTAACATGGTATCCAATTACACTTATTAAAATTAGTGCTTACAAATGGTAGTGTTTAACCAAACAGCAAGACTTTTAGGAATGTGGAGATGCACTGCTACTAAATAAATGCAAGTACTTTGAAAGGTTAAATATTTTCCAAAAGAACATCCACAATGAAAGGTTTAGACAGATTTAATTATAAATAATAAAAAATGAAAATATTGAATATCTATTTAAAATAAACACCAGTTTCATCACAGGAAATATAAAAAACAACACAGATGGAAAGATTCTGAGAGATACAGAAAAAAAGACATTTCTGTAATCTCACTATGTTTTTCTGACTAATTGAAGAATTACGGTTCCCTAGATACTTACTTACTAAAGCAAGGCAAGATGAATGTGGATGAGTGTCTTGTCAGGTCTAAAAACAGAGTGCACACCTCACATCTCTCACTAGTATTCACATACAATTTCAGCACTGGCTACTGGATGACATCACATTTGGTCACCTGACTCTGTGGTTCTACCCTATCATTAGAAACTGAGCCAGGAGCTGGCACTGACGTGTCACAATACACACATAGAACTTTAACTAACACAATACACACAAACAGAACTTTAGCTAAGGTTTATTACAGCATCTGGAAATGGTAAAACAGTTCCAAAACTTCCATCCTTCCTGCAGAAACTAACACGCCATTCGCTTGCACCCCAGGGTAGCAATTAGTTCACCACTAAGGACAATAGAGCAGGATCCCAGCCCAGGCTTTTCACAGACACTGCGTCTCTGGCTACATTCAGATCTGTGAGATAAAATCTTTATGGCCTAAATCAAGTCATTTCATTTTAGGCTATTTTTCTTAAGGTTAGCTGGGCTGAGTTTAATCCCTTCCCTTCCAGTATATTCTGTTAAAATGTATACATTTCATCAGTTACAACAATACAGTCTGACATACATGTATATTTCTTTTCTGTCCAGCAGGACCCACTGTTAACATTTTTAAAACAAGCAACTTTACAAATACATTTTTAACACAACCATCTGTACAAACCAGTTGGATATTCAAATGACATATACAGTAATTCTTTACAAAATTCTAGTTAGCTATGCTGGCATATGTTACACATATACTGCCCTGGCACACCTGGCACTACCTCACATCAAACCCACAACAGAACTATATATTTTGTCCAGATATTTTAATGTCCCTTTTTGCAATTTCAACAGAACAAAATTGAAATGTGACCTGTTGTTTTATTTTGTTTTGCTTTTTTTTTTTGTGCCAGGAAGAAAAAAAAATCCATATATGTTCATTAACTGTTTTCCCTCTTTATCAGCATTAAACTTTTCCATTACATTGAAAAACTTGAAAGCAGTGTCATAAAAAGTCCACTTCCCCAACAGTATAAACGCCCAATGGTCTAACTATACTATCCCATATACAATATCTTTCAAAAGGCAATTCTCTTCTGTAGTTTATTCTTACCAAAAGTGTCACACATAAATATCCTGCAGTATTCACAGTCTATTATCTCCTTCAGCAACTACTGTATACAACCATGTTTGTCACCCTGCCACTGTTGTTCATTACCTACATCATCATGTTATAAATCCCCAATGCAGATTACTGAAGTTACTCACTGCCATATACAATACTCAGGAATATTTGCTTCAGTGTTTGCTAATTCAGATCCCTGTTTTGCTTCCTGTGTAACTTTCATCATTTCTACCCAAAGCAATGTGGAATCTTTGGCTAGTTAACTTTGCTGCATTAACTACTCTAATACCTCAAGTGGTAAGCGTCCTGATACACTTCATCACTACTATCCTCTCCATCCATACAAACAAGTTTTAGCCTACCATGAGTGTAGTACTTGCTTCATAGCTATTGTGCCACCAGCCCCAGCAACATCCATACTGGAAATTATGACAAATACATGAAAACAGAAGGGGAATTTCCCTGGTCCCCAGTTTTCTGGCATAATTTCTCTAAGCTCTGTTCAACAACCAAAACCCCCCACCTATCACAACTACCTCTGTCTCTCCCAACATTAATTCCACATTCTCCCTGCAACCTGTACAATACAGATATAATAAAAAAACTGCTTAAAAAACTAAAAACCACCACATTAGCTACAGACAATTTACCCACTGATTTCCTAAAACTAACAGCAGATGGAATAGCCCATCCTGTATCAATTCTTATCAATAGATCCATAGCAAAACAACAAGTCCCTCCCATTTGGAAAACCTCTCACATTATACCTCTACATAAAGGTGGTTCTTCAACAGTTATTAGTAACTACCAATCAATTGCAATATTATCACCACTGTCAAAAATACTACAGAGGGTCTTTCACATGCAAATTACTGATTATCTGCATTCTAACAAACATCTTATCAACACTCAGCAAGGTTTTCAAGTATTTCATAGTACTTTAACTGCCCTAATGGCATTCACCAATACTGTCAACTATCACTGGAACAACAATCATTATGTATTCTTTATCTTCCTTGACCTATCAAAAGCCTTTGATATGGTTTCCTATAGTAAGCTCCTAAACATTCTCTCCAATCTAAACTTTTCTCATTCTACTCTTGTTTGGTTCCAGGATTACCTTACTGGATGCCATCAGGCAGTCTCTTGGCAACAGACTTTATCACCCCTTCTACCAGTGACTCTAGGCATTCCCCAAGGCTCAATACTAACTGCACTACTATTCTCAATCTTTACAAATAGCCTCCACACCACAAAACCACAAGCATCTCTCATCCAATATGCTAACGATTCAACAGTGATATGTGCCACTCCCTCAATCCAAGAACTTCAACATTTAATACAACAATCCTTTCTAGCAGTTGAGACCTGACTTACAAATGCTCAACTAATTTTAAACCCCAAAAAGATCAAACTTATGATTTTTCAAGCCACAAAATCAGCCTCAACCACTAACACTTTTGACATTGTATCACTAAACAACACCATCATTTCCCCCAGCAACATACACCAAACTTTTAGGAGTCAAAACTGACTTTAATTTAAAATTTGACATTCACATTTCCCAAACAGTAAAAAAAAGTACACAAAAACACGGAATGTTGTATAGGAACAAACTACTTCACTAAAAATACTAAAGCTACCGTTGCTCAATATCACTTAATCTCCACACTGCTACATGCAGCTCACATGCTCAGAAATCTAAAGAAACTAGAACTAGCAAAACTTGAATCCTGTTTTAGCAAAACTGCCAGATATACTACAGACTTACCAGCTAGAACCCACCACTGTATAGCACTCAAGCAACCCAACTGCCTACAGCTCCCCCAAGCTCCTTCATTACTACCAGTTAACCATGGCCAATAAAATACTCTATGAACCAGTAAAAAATCCCTGCCCTACAAATATTACATCAATCCTATGTCCCTAACAGAACCCTATGCTCCACAAACAAACACCACATAAAAATCAATATGACAAAAAATCAAACAGGTGACACCCTCTTCTCAAATTATATAGGAAAAGTCTGGAATGCTCTGCCGGAAAACATTACAACTATTGCATCTCTAGCCCAATTTAAAACAACACTAAAAAAATCACTTATTAAATAAATAAATGGTTGTGTCCGTGCTCTGCTCTTGACTAATCTTTAATCTAACAATGCTACTGTCTGTGCCTCACTTACTGACTAATCATTTTCCACTGTTTGTTCTGGTAGTCATACCTCTTTGCATACTAACATTACACAGGACGATAACACTGCGGAGCTGATGACATATTGACTAAACATTTCAGTTTCTTTCTAAACTTTATGCAGAAACTGCTGTGTCACATTGGACCCAGTATATACAGACATAGAATTGTATTATGATGTAGCTACTCTCTACTTACATTTTATCTATTGTTTTCTTATTGATTTACCTGAAACTCATAGTGTACATCAATTCATTAATATGCATTTTGTACAACTGTTCTCCAAATTTGACCTGAGTTAGTTGTCTAACTTTTGTACTCGGGTGTACTTCTAATTTTGTATGTTCATTGTGGAGCTTTAAATGTACTGTAATTTTGTATGTACAATGTGGAGCTTTTCTCCCCCAGGCTTCTGCTAAAAAAGGACATATGTCCAGTCAGACCTTCCCAGTAAACAAATGCAAAATAAAATAAAAAAAATAAGTTATGTACTCACCATAATGTTCCATGTGTGTGTTGTCCATCTCGCCTTCAGTTTTTATTGGTTGGATTTCGGAACCGATCCTTTATTCCAACTCGGCCGTTAACAAAAGCTCGAGGTCTTCAACTACCTTGTGGCTTAAGCCCTATCCCATGATGCCCTAGGGAATCCCCCAGATCTTGTTTGCTGGTATATCAATATATGCCTATAAAATTTTACTACTTTACCAGCCAAGAAGAGGGTCAGAGAATATTCGACACCAAACAAATCCTCTTGGTCCTCCAAGAGCCAAAGCCTGGGGGAAGGAGGGAGGGATATAAGAATGAAGGTAAGGTGGACAACACACATGGAACATTATGGTGAGTACATAACTTTTTTATGTGATGTTGTCCTATCTCACCTTCATTCTTTACTGGTTGGGACAGCATCCCTAGCACCATCTATCTCAGGTGGCTCAAGGGAGAATATTCTTCAAAACAGTGGACCCAAAATAGGCCCTGTCCCTAGAGGACAAATCAACTTTGTAATGAGTAATAAAAATATGAGGTCTTGCCCTTGTTGCTGCAGCACAAATGGTATCAATTGGCAGGCTGGCCCAAAAAACAGAAGAGGTAGAGATAGCTCTGGTGGACAGACCTCTTACCTTGTCGGGAAGTTGTTTTTTTGGGACTAGCAGGTGAATGCAATGCAATCTGACAACCATCTGGAGAGAGTGACCTTTGTAAATGGAGCACCTCTTTTGCAATCTGAGGACACAAATAATTGGTCAGTCTTTCTAAAGTCTTTTGTTCTGTGCAGGTAGAAACATAATTGTCTATGTACATCTAGTTGGTGTAACATATATTCTGCCTTACTGCCATACTTGTGGAAAAAACTGGTAAGTCTGTGGATTGGTTTAAGCTTGATTCTGAGCATACTTTTGGCAGAAGGGACAGATTTGTACAAAGAGAGACTCTGTCCTTGTGGAATGGCATATATGGGGGTTTTACAGACAATGCTTGTAGCTCCAAAACTCTCCTAGCTGAAGTAATTGCTATTAAGAAAATTGCCTTCCAGGTTAAGAACTTCAATTCACAGGATGATGCAGGTTCAAAGGGGGAAAGAATCAAATGGGATAAAACAAAATTCAGGTTCCATGGGGGTAGAGGTGGTTTAATGGGTGGTCTTAACAGAATAGTTCCTCTTAAAAGGCTTTGCAAAGTTTGTGGGACATAACATTAGGCCCCACTTCTCCCAAATGGAAATTAGATATCACTGCTAATTGGACTTGAACAGTAGCTGCAGCTGCCCCATCATGAAATAGCTTTGCTAAGAACTCCATTTTGGAAGATATAGGTGCAGAGAAGGAATCAATATGATTTTTAATGCTCAGGAGGAAAATCATTTCCATTTACTGACATATAATTTTCTCATATAAACTTTATGAGAAGAAATCAGGATATGCTACACTGAACGTGAAAGGTCAGGTAGCCTGGCTATGTTTGAAATTCGAGTAGCCAGGCTGTCAACTTGAGGGTTTCAAGAGATGGATGGAACATTCCTGACAGATGGGTCAGAAGGTCCGGAACTGGGTCCAGAATCCAAGTCTCCTCCTGAAGATGAGGAAACAGGAAGGGGAACCAGATTTGGCGAGGCCAGTAAGGGGTGACAAGTATTAAGGTCCTTCCCAATGTGCTGGCTTTCTGAAGATTTTGGTTATCAATGGGAAGGGAGGGAAGCATAGAGGAGACCTGAGGGCCAATTGCAGCAAGGCTGGCCCCATTTTTGGAAAATCATTTCCATTATGTCTTGTTTGAGGGACCACTCGTGAGGCATCAGAATTGCCCTGCTGAGTTTGTCGGCTATCATGTTGGACTTCTCCGGGATGTGCGTTGTTACCAGAAAGCAGTGGGAAGAGGTCGCCCACTGCCATACTCTCAGGGTTTCCCAGGCAGAGGGAGTAAGAGCTGGTTCCCCCTTGTTTGTTTATATACCACACAACCGATATATTGTCCATTTGTATTCCAATCGTTCCTAGCGGAAGAGAATCTTGAAATGCCCGCAATGCTAAAAGCACCATTCTCATCTCTAGGACACTGATATGCAAGTGGGCTTCATGCTTCTGCTAAGTACCCTGAACTGTCCCTCCCTTATAATGCCTCCCCACCCTATCAGGGAAGCGTCCTTTGTCACTGTGGCTGTAGGCTATGGAAGAACAAAGGGTCAACGTAAGGTCACTTAAGTGGAGTGAAGCCCCCAATGAAGGTCTTTCCTGCAAGATTCCATAAATATAATTTGGTGGGACATGGGTAGTTCCTGCATGGACCACTGAGTAAATAGCAGCCACTGAAGAATTCTCATGTGCTAATGGGATTACAGTTATTGCTGCTGTCATGGTACCTAGCACTTTTAGAACTGTTCTTGCTTGAACCTTCTTGTTAAACAGAAGGATTAAAACCTGACGTCGAAGGATGTGAACTCATTCTGGGGGAAGCTTTACCATAATTTTTGTTGTATCTAGAACTGCTCCTATGAAGATTTTATGCTGAGATGGCAGTAAGGCAGATTTTTTTTAAATTTATTGTGATCCCTAATCGAGAGCAGAGTTTCAATGTGGTGTCTCTTGCTTTTATGAGTAGATGCTCGGTGGTGGCAGATAGGGGTCAGTCATCTAGATACAGAAACACTCAGAATCCTATACATCTCAGGTGAGCCGTAACTACTGCCATATATTTGGTGAACACCCTAGGGGCTGTAGTAAGACCAAAGGGCAGAGCTCAAAACTGGTAGTGCCTGGCTCCCAGCTGAAAACGCAAATGACTCCTGGACCATCTGTCTGTTTTTATGTGGTAGTATACATCCTGGAGATCTACAGAGCACATCCAATTGTCTTTTCCCAGAAAAGGAAGAATTGACTGCAGTGTCACCATCTGGAACTCTGACTTTTTTACTGTCTTGTTCAGCTTGCTGAGATCCAGGATGGGTCTGCAGTCCCCTGTTTTCTTTGTAACTAAAGAAGAACCCTGAGCAAGTTCTAGATTCTATCCACTCTGCGGGGACTATTTGGATGACTCTTTTCTAGCAACCTCTGTATTTCTAGTGTTGCTTGTTTCCTGTGACTGGGTGGAACATCCAGAATGTTTCTGACATATGGACTGGGAAAGGAAAAGGGTATGGAGAAGCCTCTGGATATGATGCTTTGTACCCATTTGTCTTTTGTGATTTTTATCCAGGCTTCTGCATTCAAAGACAAGTGATCCCCAACTGCCTCCAGAGATGGACAGGTAGGTCTCCTTTCAGGAGCACTGAAAGGGCTTGCCAGGGAAGGATTCCCTGTTGCCCTGGTTTTGCAGGCCTCCTCTGCCATGTGGCCAGCATCTTCCATTATTGCTTCCCCCTCTGTCCCTGGGGGGGAAGGATCACTACGTGTGTCTTGAAAAAAACTCTGGGATTTTTGAAACCACATTTTTCCTCCCTTTTGACCTTTTGGATAAGGTCTAAATGGTAGGGAAAAATGGACTCCTATGGCAGAGAGAGTTTTTCCTTCCTGTTCACACCTCGTTAGTATGTCTTTGACTTTAGGCCTGAACAAGGGTAAGCCATTGAAGGGGGTGTTAAAGGAAGACTTGAAGGGCTCCGCAAAGTTACACAAGCGCATCCATGAATCCCTCCTCAGGGTAATCCCTGAACCTGCTGCTCTACTCGCTCCATCAGCTGCATAGGAAATGAGTCTCATGGAGGAGTTTACCATTGAATTTAAGGTGGAGAGCTGGAAAGAAACTTTATCTGAGACCCCCACAGCTACTGAACCTTGGTGAGTATCTCCTAACTCCTTCAGGAGATCTCTTTGTAAAATGTGTGAGATAATTCAGGGACCTGTGAAGGTGCACTTTCTGTATCTGCCCATCATACGAGACTCCGAAAGTTACTTCTTGGTGGCCGCCGCCACCATCATAGCAGCTACTGGGACACCTTTTGTAAGGAAAGTTTTATCCTCAGGGATGTGATGAATTTATTTGTCCTCCAAGGGACAGGCTCCACTGAATCTGGAGTCTCCCATGCCTTTTGACAAACTAGGTCTATGAGCTCATCGAAAGGTGGAGACACCCAAGTGGCGGAAGGGCGACACCCGAAAGCCTTCAGGTAGACAGACTCCTCAGAAGGTGTTAGAAAAATGTGTAACAGTAATATACAAACACTTTTGGGAATTCCCTTCCCCAAGGGTCACACTACCACTCAAACAAACCTTCCCTCTAATCTTATCTCACCTTCTCTCTACCCTGCTAAAACTCTATGCTTCAAAAGAGTGTATCTTACCCTCCGCCACCCTAAGGTATCCACCACTAAATCTAATCTTAAGTTACTATGCAAACGCCAAAGATTCTTAGACCACCTGAAAAAATGTATCATCAAAGATGGTGACATCCACCCCAACCCAGGTCCAACCACTGACCCAGACTCTATCACCTCTAAATTAGCCCAAAATTCTACAGGCTCCCTCCTCATATTCCATCTTAATCTAAGAAGCATAAACAACAAGGTTCACAACTTACATGCTATGTTAGCTACTCATTCCCCTGACATTATGTGCCTATCGGAAACATGGCTCAAACCCGCCACAAAGGATGAAGAGATTCTCCCACCTGGGTACAATATCTTTAGGATTGATCGGATAAATAAAAGGGGCAGGGGAATAGCTGTAATGTTTAGGAACACACTGAATATCATTAGGAATCCATTACAACCTCCTAAGGTCTCTAACATAGAACTTATTGCCCTAAAGTTATGCCTAAACACCCAAAAATGTATCAATCTTATAGTAATTTATATTCCACCAGGTAAGAACTCAGAAACCTTGGAGCAAACTCTAAGTTGGTTAGCCACCAACTACCCTCAAGAAACCATAGTACTAGGGGATTTCAATATTGACTGGTCCCATTGCTCCGCCCAAATAAATCCCCATCCTATTAACTTACATGGTTTCTCCCAAAATATTTTATCTCCAACTAAAATTGGAAATGCTCAGCAAAAAGAGAGCACCATTGACTGGATTCTTACCAATAAGGACACACACAATTATACCACTGGGACCCCCCCCCAATGACCTCAGCGACCACCTTGTCACTTACATCATAAAACACAAATTTACACTTACTAACCATCCCTCATATAGACTTGTTAGAAACAAGAAGAAATTTGTTCCAAAACAATTCCTTGCAGAACTTAAATCCTGTAACTGGTCCATCCTAAAAACTCTACCCCTAGATGAGAGTGTGACATACTTTAATGACACATTCCTTAACATACTTGACTCTCATGCCCCAAACCGACTAATCAGATCCAAGGAACGGATAGCACCTTGGCTAACTAGAGAAACCAAAACTAAAATTAAACTCCGAGACCAGGCCTGGGATAAATGGAGAGCTACTAAAGCTCCCCTAGATCGCATCAAATTTCAACAGCTTAGAAACTCAACTAAAACAGCCATTACTCGAGACAAAAGACAGTACTTCTGTCACCTCCAGGATAAACACCAGAATAACCCAAAGAAGTTCTGGGCTGGATTTAATAACCTCCTCCATCCTGGTAAATCAACTACCCCTACCCCTGAGAAACTCATTGGGAAAGATCCAGAAGAAATAGCCAACACTTTTAACTCGTTTTTTACCGAGACTATCCAATCCCTGGCCAGTCAGCTAACTACTACTTCCTCTTCCTTAACTCATGCTAGCGACTCTGCTCCCCCCTCCTTTAACTTACAACCAGTATCTACCTCCTATATTCGTACCCTTTTGAAAAAACTTAAACCATCCACCCTAGCGGCTGATCGTCTCCCGGCGGAATACCTACAAATAGCGTCCAACGCCATTGCCTATCCCATATCAATCTTGATTAACAGAACTATAACTGAAGCTACCATCCCCTCTATTTGGAAAATCTCATATATCATCCCACTTCATAAAGGAGGTGCCTCCACGGAAACATCCAACTACAGACCTATAGCAATATTGTCTCCAATAGCTAAAATTATGGAACGATGTGTTCACAAACAACTCCTACACTACCTCACCCTTAATAATCTTCTGTCTAATACTCAACATGGTTTTCGCCCCCATCATAGTACAACCACTGCCCTCCTCTCCTTTGTTGACTCAGTCAATAACAACCATAATAATAAATTAATATCCTCTGCTCTCTTTCTTGACCTATCGAAAGCCTTCGACAAGGTCAATCACCAGCTACTGCTCCACACCCTGGAAACTCTACACCTCGACAACCTAGCTCTAAGTTGGTTTAATGCTTACCTTGCTGGTAGGCAACAAGCTGTCCAGTGGCAAAACAGGCTATCTCACCTGCTCCCCAACACCATTGGAGTTCCTCAGGGCTCTATACTTGGTCCCCTTCTTTTCTCCGTTTTCATAAATGATCTACACTCAGTCATCCCCAAAGCCACCTGCATCCAATATGCAGATGACTCCACCCTGATCTGCTCTGACGTCTCTCTCCCTAATCTCCAAGCAGTCACCCAACACTGTTTTGCCATAGTCGAAAAATGGTTCTCTGAACTGAAACTCATACTTAATCCAACAAAAAACAAGTTACTGCTATTTTTCCCCTCTGTATCTACTCCCCTAGGACAAGAACCTCCACTTGCTAACAATATGACCTTCCACGTTGAATCCACCAACAGCACCATCATTGAGCCTGTCTCCAATACCAAACTATTAGGTGTTACTATTGACCACAAGCTCAAATTTGATATGCACATTACCCAAACCATTAAGTCCGTAAACAAGAAACTCGGCTCAATGTACAGAATAAAGAACTTTCTAACTCCTCATGCCAAACTAACCATTGCTCGCACTCACCTCCTCTCCACCCTCCTATATGCCTCCCCAGTACTTTCATTCCTCAATAAGCGAGAGCTCAATAAACTCTCTATTGCCTATAATCATATTGCCAAATTTATAACAGGAACACCTTATCGTACTCACCACTGCCTTAACCTTAAGAAACTTGGCTGGTTAGAACTGCCCAATCTTCTCAAACTTAACCAACTCACTGAAGCATTTAAAATAATTAACCAACCGGACAAAACCCCCTCACTGAGAAAAATACTGACCCCCTACTCCAACCTAAACTGCCTACGATCCTCAAAAAGTGTTCAGGTACTAACCATTAAATCTAATAATTCGGGTGGTGATGCTCTCTACGCCAATTCCATTGGAAAGCTTTGGAATTCCCTTCCTAACAACCTTAGACTTATGACCTCGCTTAATCAATTCAAAAATAATCTCAAGGAATTCCTTAAGTCACACTGGTTATGCCCTTGTCCTAAACCAGACTAATCCCAAAGGTCTCATACCATGTTAGTCTCTTCCTCATCTCAGAGTTTATAATCTCAACCTCATTGCTTCTCAATGTAACCATGTTTAAGATTATTTACATATCATGTGAATGTTATTTAATCAATATGTAAATTTTGCTGCAACAAATGTAAAATAAAAAAAATAAAATAAAATATACATGCTTAGTGCATTTGAGGTTTAAAAGGGTTAATACATTTATTCTGTTCACACTGCATGAATCTGCACAGCTATTAGAGAACTGTATAAGAATAACATACTAATCACCAATAATTCAGACAAACCTTGTGCCTACATGCTTTGTCTCCTTGCTGCAAGTAATAAAGGGTGCCTTGCTTAAACCCAACGTGAATTGGTCTTTGAAGTTTTTTCCTTTGACAGATTGGTCCTTCAGACAGGAAACCCTCTCTTCACCTCGGATCAGACAGGCCAGGTGGTTGAAACAGTACGGGGAAGAAACCAAATCGGTTCTTCTTATCTGAAAAGCCCTCCGACTGAATTGTCATTCAAAAGAGGCCAGCCACTTTCTGATCTGTGACTGAAGGACGGGTCTCTGCGAATTGGTGATCAATCACGTGGGCTCAGGTAAGATGAATCTACTTTTTTCTGTTTTCTGTTTTAGATCAGGGACTAGATGTGTATTGTTTTTGTTAGACTGTATTTTTCTTACAAGTCAGGGACAAAAAAGATTACTGTCTTGTCATAGATCAGGAGAAACAGAATAAGTAGGCAGTCATTCTGAAGAGACTATAACAAAATCCGTGGTACCACGTTAAAAAATTAAGAAAAGTTACGTAACAATAAAAGGATAGAACAAAATGGGTAATAATTGCACAAAAAGATCCCAAAATCCGCCATTAACATAAGACGCAAAATACATGCAGTCGCACTGCGCCGACAATATTAAATATTATTCAAAATGGGTTAATAAGTACGAATTTGACAGAAAATTAGAAAAATCCTCGCTTATCAAACTTGTCAAACAACTCAAAACCAATTCCAAAGGTCGTGTAAAAAAGCAATGTAAATTAGGAATTCCTCAGGCACACAGATGGATTGAGGAAGTAAACCGTAGGAAACAAAAGTACAAAAATTCAAAAGCAATGTTTTTAGATAAGGAGGATAATAACTTAGTAATAGCATCAGCACCTCCGCCTCCCTTACCAGAATATGAAGCAAGAGAACAGGTTAGTCCACCCCCACAATATCCTGTAGTCACTGAAGATAGAGATATTATGAAAATAAACTAAAATTAGAGATCCCATTGAGACCAGGTCTCCAACAAATGCAGGTAACTCAGATGAAGGCATTGAGTTATGGCAAATGGTTAAAAATTCACGATCTATAAGTGAAGAAGAAGAAGAAATATGCCCACTTATAGAAGTACCCACCCTCAGGCAGGTCAGGACAATCAGGACCCAACTATTTTAATGTACAGACCTTGGACTCCGGAGGATATCCGGAGAGCCACTGAGGGAATTCCCCATCCAAAGGTTAATTTTAAAAAATTCTCAGAAGATTTACAAGGAATGAGGCTAAGTTATAACTTAAATGGAGAAGAGGTAGAAAAGGTAGTTAGACAAATTGTAGGGACAGATTGGTACATGATTAGTGGGAACTGGAATCCCTGTGACACTGCACAAAGACTCCTCCCACATAGCAGTGCAGAATTAGACGCCAGAGTAAAAGGTCTTACAGACCGCATCTCTGAAAAATGGAAACCTAGGGCAGACTGGACTTGCATTAATCAATGCATCCAACAAAAAGGTGAAACGATTGACCGGTATTATGCCAGACTATTAGAGTGTTTTAGTAACCACTGTGGAATGCAGGTTCCTGAAGATCAAACGCAAGATTCCCCATATGAACAGCAGTTAAAGAATGCATTTTTAAAGGGCAGTATTGCACCTATAAGCAGTTTTATTACAAAACACATGGTAGATCATCGTACAAGCAGGTTACAGTCATTACTTGAATACGCTAGACATTATTAGACCTAGCTTTATTGAGCTTGGAGCTTTATTTAGCAGACACAAAACCAGAAGTTGCACTCTTGGTAGAAGGGAGGGAAGTCAAATTCTTGTGTGACTCAGGGGCATCACAAACCCTGATACATCCTTCCAAACTGCCAGAAAACACAGAGTCACCTGAGTACATACTAGTCAAAGCAGCTATTGGACAGCTGTATCGGGAGCCTCTCTCCCATAACATTGCAATAACTGATCCAGTTTCAGGATTGACACAAAAAAGCAAAATTGTTGTTTCTGCAAAATGCCCGGTAAACCTCTTGGGCAGAGACCTCATGCAGCTATTTGGTACAGCAGTAGTCCCAACCATGCAGGGTATGAAAGCACAGCGACAAATTGATACCTTTGCAGTGCAACCGGAGGGTGAAATGTTTTATTGGTACAGCCAGGACTTGGTTACGACTGGTCCAGGGACTGTAACTGAAGAGTTAATGAATATAGCCATCAGCAAGTTCCCCTCCCTTGACATTGATAAGCAACAACTGTTGCACTGTGCCCTGTATTATTGTAATACACCAGGACCTGATAAGGAATATGAGCAAGAATTGTTTAAGAACCATGCAAATAGATTGATATTGCATAACCTGTACTGGGACACAGAAGGGAACAGTGTTGCCAGCTGTTCATTGCCCCAGGAGTTCTTTGCACTTTATAAATCTAATCGATTACCACGTTAGCTTAACCAAAAACAGAAATATAGAATGGGCAGACCTAGGAGAAAAAGTCACAAGATGGGAGAAACAGACAAAACTAAAACTGCCAGAACAGGAAATACAAATACAGAAGTTAAATTGAATAACTCAGACCAGCCCAGCTGTGCATTTACAGTATGGTGAGGACAGCTGATTGGCACTCCTGTTAAAGGAGGAAGAAAATGCCTTATGAAATATACCAGAGACCCTTTGGTCGACAAGAAAATCAGATGTAGGACTCATTCGTACAGTGGGACCAGTTACTATCACGCCAAAGTCAGCATTCAGACCACAAAAAAGACAGTATCCCTTAAGAAAAAATGCAGAGGCAGGGATAAAGCCTATTATAGCAGCCTTACTTAAAGGAGGGATACTAGTAGAATCTCCCAATTCACCATGCAACACACCCTTATTTCCAGTCAAAAAGGCAAATGGAGAATGGCGTATGGTCCAAGATTTACAAGCTGTAAATGATGCAGTAATACCAAGGGCACCCACGGTGCCAGACCCACACACCCTGTTGAATAATTTAAAACCTCAACAGAAGTATTTTTCTGTGGTAGACATCAGCAATGCATTCTTTTCGATACCGATACACCCTGATAGCCAGTATTGGTTTGCATTCACATTTCAGGGGAAAAGGTATACATATATACGCGACTACCACAGGGATATTGTGAAAGTCCAACGATATTCTCACAAGAAATGGCAAGCAACTTGGTAGGATTCACCCCACCAAGAGGCAGTCAGATTTTACTTTATGTTGATGACATCTTGCTGGCAGCCCCCACCCAGCAGGATTGTAGAGAAGATACCATAGCACTTCTGTGATTTTTAGCCACTGAAGGACATAAGGTAAATAAAAGTAAACTGCAGCTTTGGAAAAAACAAGTCAAATACCTGGGATATGTAATATCCAAGGAAGGTAGAACATTAGATGAGGACAGAAAAACAGCAATTCTGCAAGCACCAAAACCCACTACCAAGAAGGAAATGATGTCCTTCCTGGTTACAACTAATTTTTGCCGAAGCTGGATTCCAAACTATGCTTTGGAATCTGCACCTCTGACTGACCTTATATATAAGAAGCCTATGGCAGCGCAAAATTTGTTACAATGGACACCAGAGGCAGAATCTGCTTTCTGCAAACTGAAGCAGTTAATAGCGTCCTCATTAGTTTTGGGATTGCCAAACTACCATAAACGTTTTTTCCAAACTGTAGATTGTAAGCAGGGTTACATGACATCAGTATTAACACAACAGCATGGGGATAAGCAACGCTAGATTGCTTACTATTCATCACAACTAGACCCAGTGGCACGATCCTTACCCCACTGTGTACAAGCAGTAGTTGCAGCTGCAATGGCAGTACAGGCTTCAGCCTCAGTAGTCTTATTCCACCCTCTCACTTTGAGAGTACCTCATGCGGTCGCGATTCTTTTACTACAAGAAAAGGTGGCATATCTTTCCCCTGCTAGACATCTTTCCTGTATGACTATATTGATGAGCCAACCTCATATGACAATTGAATGATGCATGACTTTAAACCCTTCTACTCTGCTCCCGACCCCTGCAGATGGCACACCGCACCGCTGCCTGCAGGTAATTGAGCAAAAGACACTACCTAAAAAAGATCTCACGGATGTCCCCTTGGATGATGCCGAGGTGACATACTACGTAGATGGCTCATGCAAAAGGGGTCCTGCAGGACAGAACCTAGTAGGATATGCAGTAGTTTCTGATACTGAGATTATAGAAGCAAAACCTTTACCACACAACTTTTCTGCACAGGCAGCAGAATTGATCGCCCTGACACGGGCATGTACCTTAGCAAAGGGTAAATGTGTAAACATTTTTACTGATAGCCAGTACGCTTTTTCTACTGTACATGTTTTTGCGCAACAGTGGAAAAACCAGGGAATGATAACATCTACTGGCAAACCTATAAATCATGCACAGTTTATTTTAGATCTTTTAGAATCTATTCAGTTACCTCAGAAAGTAGCCATTTGTGAATGCACAGCTCATACCAAGCAACAAGATAGGATTTTAAAAGTTAATGCAAGAGCTGATACAGCTGCAAAACAAGCAGCCACAGAAGTATTTCTTTTAAATGAGGAATTACAACCCTCTGAGATTTTAAATTTAGAAATGTTAAAAACAATGCAGACACTCACTACGCAAGCTGAAAAACAACAATGGATAAAATGAGGAGCAATTCTCGAAAAGGGGCTGTACATCTGTAGAAAAGGGAAACCGATACTACCTTCTAACTTGTTTCGATATGCAGCTTTGTTGAGCCACGGGCAGTGCCATGTCTCAACAGGGGGGATGGTACAGCTGGTTAACCAGGTGTTTACAACGTACGGATTTACAAACTACTCTAAAACATTTTGCTTGACGTGTCAGATTTGTAACAAACATCATGCACAGGGGACGATAAAGCCCAAGCAAGGGAATTTTCCTACACCACCATATCCGTTTCATACTATCTGTATGGATTTCATAGAATTGAACAAATGTGAAAATAAATATTGTCTTGTCATTGTAGATATGTTTTCCAGATGGGTGGAAGCCTTTCCAACCAAAAATCCAGATGCAGCTACGGTGGCAAAAGTACTTGTCAAGGAAATCATTCCTAGGTTTGGTATTCCAGAAAGGATCTACAGTGACAATGGTACACACTTTGTAAATCAAACATTACAGCAGTTGAGTAAGCATTTTGGTATTTCTTTAAAAAATCATTGTGCATACCATCCACAATCTGCAGGGCTAGTTGAAAGGCATAATGGTATATTAAGAAACAAATTGAGAAAATTAATAGCTGAGACAGAAAAAAACTGGTTATACTGTTTGCCCATGGTACTGTTGAGCATGAGAACTGTCTCTACAGCAAAAGGATTGACTGAAAAATTATTTGGAAGGGCTTATTATGCACCCCAGTGGAAACTTCTCATGTCATCAGACCAGGAAGCTGTTTTCACACTAGCTGAATATATGAGAAGGTTATTGAATTCTAAATATCTGTTGCAGTCAAATTCTGTTTCAGATAGAAAACAAACCGAGACATCAGAGGTGGCAGTGACACCCGGAGAGTGGGTGTGGATCAGAAACATCAAGAGGAAGAATTGGTTGTTGCCAAGGTGAGAAGGTCCCTACCAGGTGCTTCTTTCGACACCCACTGCAGTCAAGATAGCAGAGCGAGCTTCGTGGATCCACCTGATGCACTGCAAACTAGTTAAGAACTTTGAACTGGACAAAAATCTTACCTCTCCATCGGGGCCTTCAGCACAAAGTCTGGCTACAAAGGGGGGTCAGATCAATAGGACTGATCCATCTCAACCCCAGTGAAGAAACCATCAGTGCTGGAGGTCCTATTAAGGCAGAGAGTAAGAGCATGTGTCTGAAATAAAGATGACAGAATCCAGTAAGATCCAAATGCACCTACTCGGAAGAGTCGGAGAAAACAGAAATGCAGAACAACCATTTCCTCAGAAGTATTGCATAACCATCCTGTTGACTGTACTAGTGACAATAATCTTTTTGTTGTGGCCATTCCTTTTCACAGCCACACAAACTGAACTAAACAAGTGTGCAGAGTGGCACCCAAACTTTAACACTTACCAGGCAATCAAATATGTGTATGCTGAGACCTTCAATGTTTCGAATTGCTGGATTTGCACAGCTTTGCCAACAGCATATGGGGGTTATTGTTAACTTCTGTCCCCTTAGGAGCCAACAAGACTTGGGAAAACTTAATTTATGATACATCAGATGTCACATCACAAGATAAAGTAGCATTGCACTTGTCTGTTCGACAGAAGGGGACTGTGTTTTTACAAAAATGATACAGTTCAGGTGGGTTGGAGCAATTGCAATGTGACTGATCCCTATAGATGCTACACTAAACCTGATAACATAGGATCCTATTGTAACACGGGCTATGATTCATTTGTTGAACTGATGCATAGGACAACTGGTGAAATAAAACATAATGCTGACCTTTATAGACAACTGTCTATAATAGACAAAAAAATGTTTCATCCAGAGCCAGGACATAGTAAAGTTACTACCAAAGTAGAAGATTGTTACTTTGTTACTTTGCATATAAGTGGTTACCTGAGAATTGGTCCGGCAGTTGTTTTTTGGGGTACCTGGTTCCAGCCATACGACACACAGCAGTTTTACCTCAAGGGAAAATTCGGAATGTTCGACGAGAAATCAAGAAGCCTGTCAATCCAGTGGGGCAAATCAATGCACGCTGGAAAAACCATCAATCTGTGGGCTTAGGGAAAAATGGACTGTCACATATGGACTTGAGTGATACTGTTATCTTGTGGGCAGGTGTACTGCCAGCATATGGAGCAACAAAATCAATCTGGGAACTGAGAAAATTGTCTAAACTTCTTGAAATAATGAGCAATGCAACCTTTTCTGCCCTAGAATTGGTGACTGATAAATTGCCATGAGAACAGTAGTGCTTCAAAACCGCATGGCTCTTGACTTCACCCTAGCGGCGAGAGGAGGTACATGTGCTTTAATCCAGGAGGAGGGCTGTTCATATATTCCTGACCACAAACACGAGATAGACAACCATCTTGAGGTAATTCAGCAGGTGTCAGCCATGACCAAATCAATTGACGGACTTTTTCCAGAAATTGTTTGGGGGGTGGGGCAGTATCCTGATGAACATCCTGATTGCCATCTGTGTAGGAATGATCCTGCTGGTGGTATGTGTGTGCTGCTGCATCCCCTGCATGAAAAGACTGATTAGAGACTTTATAGACATGTCAGTTTCAGAAACCTTATACCACGGTGCTGAACTTGAAGAATTGCTGAAAAACTGAAAATGCTTTCATAAGTCTAAACTGAATGACTCTCTTAACTGCAAATCCTGAGTAGGAACAGGTTAGGGGAATAAAAAATTGTTTATGCTTATCTTGAAAGTAGAATAAAAGTATTAAAAGGGGGGAAATGTTAGAAAAATGTGTAATAGTAATATGCATGCTTAGTGCATTTGAGGTTTAAAAGGGTTAATACATGTATTCTGTTCACACTGCATGAATCTGCACAGCTATTAGAAACTTAACAAGAAGCATTTAATGTCTGCTAATGTCATGGAAATAATAAGAAGCATTTCATTTCTGCTGTCATGAAAATAATAAGAACCATTTCATTTCTGCTAATGTCATGAAAATAATAAAAAGCATTTCATTTCTGCCAATGTCATGAAACTTAACAAAGGGATATTCATTTCTGCTTATGCCATGAGAAAACATGCAACTGCTAGAAGCTATTGATAAAGAAAACAATAGATGCTTGAAAGTTTAAACCGTAGTTAGCATTACTTGTACCAAAGCTAGAAATGTACCTTGAATCTAGACAAAATGTAACACATGTATTAGAACAGTACAATTGAAGAATTGAAAAGTAGAAATGGATTAAAATAAGCCCAAGGTTGTTTTTCTCAAAATGTTTTGCAAAACAGCAGATAATTTAACTTGGTCAGCAATAAGTCTAGCAACATTTTCTGTAGAACATACAGAAAGCTGTATCTAACTACATCAGCAATAGAATGGTAACATTTTCTGTGTGAAAGGAAGAGAACTGTATAAGAATAACATGCTAATCACCAATAATTCAGACAAACCTTGTGCCTACATGCTTTGTCTCCTTGCTGCAAGTAATAAAGGGTGCCTTGCTTGAACCTAATGTGAATTGGTCTTTGAAGTTTTTTCCTTTGACAGAAGGGTTGATGGGCTTCCAGCCACCTCTCTGCTTAAGTATTTTGAGGATGTCTGCAAAGGAGACATCCTCAGAGGATAATGGTGGGGACCCTTCTGACTCATTGAGGTATATGCCAGATGTGACTGACTCCTCTGGAGAGTCCAGATGTTTCCTCTTGCATAATCTCTTGTGAGGGACCTCTTCAGATGGGTATTCTGGAGAGGTTTTGGAAGATAACAAAAGAAAAATAAGACACACACACAGGGAAAAAAAGCCCTCTACATTAAATGAGCTAATGGTAGTCAGTGAAAAGATTCTAAATAAACGGCTAGTTGAAGCAACTACCTTGACTGTAAATAACCAACACAGACAGAAAAAAGAAGGGGACACTTTATATAAATCGGGCTAGAAAAAAGGCCCTCTAAATTTACAATCTAAGTATAACACTCAAAATATACTGCTCAAATAACAAGCCTAAAGGTAACAGTTATTTAAAACACACTCCTGAAAAGCCAGGTTAGGTTAAATATCTAACTAGCAACACTCAAAATATTTTACTGATCAAAAAACAACGAGCCTAAAGAAAACACAATTTTTTAAAGCATACTCAAAAAGGCTGGGATAGGGGGAAAAAACAAATTTGGCCTTGAGATTAACGACAGCCACAGTAAACAGCAAGATAAAGATCACAGTCAAAAAAACTGTTAAATAGTTTAGTAATTAAACTAGGCTAAACTAACAACTATTTAAACCCCAAAAGGGAAGAAAGACTACAAGTTTGTAGGAAATAAAACGATTTTAAAGAAATCACTTAGCCTGAGCTGGTGTGAAGCATCTGATATGTTTAGGGGAAAATGAGATCTGGGGAATCCCCTGAGTCATATATGATGGGGTGTAAGACATGAGCCAGTTGAAGACCTCAAGCTTTTGTAAATGGCCGAGACAGAACAGAACCCAACCAGTAAAGAATGAAGGTGAGATAGGACAACATCACATGAATAATTTCAGTTAGTGAATATGAACAACACTCTTGGCTCCCCTGAAAATAATCCAGAGGCCTACTGGGACTAGTTTGGTTAACAAACATAAAATAACCTATTGCTAGGAGTGCAGCTACAATTCTTATTGCAGTCACACAGATATTGGATAGCACACACACACTAATAACTCCAGTATCCTACTCTCCTGTAAAATCACTCATGGCATATGGTTATGAACCAACTCCTCCTGCAGTACCCAATATTCCTTCAGAACCTCCCACAAAATATATCAGGGTCAGTGTCATGAACCAACCATTAAAGCAGTACCCCTTGCTCCTGAGGGGCCTCCCACAGCACATGCTAGGGCACATAACCATGAACCAACCACTGGTGGAGTACATCACACTACTACAGAACCTCTTAGAGCATGTGCTCAAAAACAGAAAGGCAGTGCAAAAACAGTTCAAGCTAACAGCAGAGTATATTTGCCAAATGAGTTGCTAGTGTAACTGGGTCATTATAAAATGATACTACCTGTGGGCTATGTACTTCACTATACAAAAGGTAACTAGTTGGAGATATAATAGAGAACAGTGAGGAGTAAACCTGAGGATGAAAGAACCCCCAAAATGTCTTTGCTCTGAAAATGTAAGAGTTGAATAACGTATGAATTATATTACTGCACAGGCAGGTTTGAGGAGATAAAATGAATTATCTCCAACATATATTTTCACCAATATCTTCAACAACACATTTCTGAAGGATTACAATTATTACTGTAAGCAAAGCTGCTGTCTTCATGTTGATTAATACTCAAAGTCTTTCTATTTCTTACTCTGGTGTTTAGTTATTTTTCTTTCTAATATAAAATCATTTTTGACTGAAGAATCATGTCATTAACTGATTTGTCTCATTTAAAAGTAGGCAGTACAAATGTGTGTGCTGTCTTCACATGTGTAGTATCACAAGGGGTAACATTGTGCTTATTTCTCAAGCCAGTTCTGAGAGCTGTATTGCTCACACCCATGCACACTGTAGTACTCTTGTTGAAGAGGCAAATTTCTGTAATACTAAGACTGAAAATATACTCTTCCCAATACCACACAGATGTATGAGCATTCAACAAATCAATAACTTTTCAGGATGCACAGCAGAGTATATAAAATGCTAGAGCTGGGCATGACCTAGTGCTCATGACTGGCCTGTTTTCTTTGAGCCTACATTTACATTACTGGGTGGCCTAATGGTTAAAGTGTTTGCCTTATAAACACAAGGTGCAGGGTTTGAGTCTCACAAGGGATAATTGGCTAGGCTTAAAATGACTCGCAAGGGGAGTTAGCTTAGTACTAACCTATGAACTCCACTTCCCCTGCTGGTGTCACCTGCACTTTAGTTAAGGTGTGCTCACAAGTAATTTACTTCCCAATGAATAAACAGGTGGCATCTTCCGTAAAGAAAGACAATTATCTATTAATCCCTCCCAAGAAAGAAACTAAAAAAGGGCATACTAAAGGAAAGTTCTGCAACAACTGAAAATGCAAATGGAATGTTTGATGAATGCATATGCTATTATGAGCAAATAACCATAAGTGATTCTGCTAAGTGCAGAAAGTAAAGGTGATATGATAAGGGACAACCTTGTTTTGTGCCTTTTTGTAATTTAAAAGAATTAGAAAGAAAAGAACTACTTTAACATAAACACAAGAGTTATTGTATAACTCAGAAATGAATGCAATTAGCTCAGATGAGAAATTATACACTTTGTGTATTAAACAAGTACAACAAATTAACTGAGTCAAAAGCCTTATCTAAATCGAGACTAATGATAGAATGTTATTTTTTTTTATTTTTATTTGCATAGTCTATTAATGTATATTAATGTATGTATTCTTATTAGATTATCCTGTACTTGTCTATTTAAAATTAACCCAGTTTGATCACTGCTAATTAGTTTAGGTAGAAGTAGATTCATCCAGTTAGCTAAAATGGACAGGAACATCTTATAGTCCACATTTAAAAGGAAAATGGGTCTGTATGATGAGCACTTTGTAGGATCCTTATCTTGTTTTAAAATAGGTGATATAATGGAATATTTCCATGATAGGGCTTCAGCAGTTCCTTTTACTTCTCTATAAACCTTACCTAATATTTTAACTGCATCATCCAGTAGAATTTCATATAGTTCTGGTATATAATCATCCAAGGCCAATGTCTTATTAGTTTTCAAATTGTATTTGATCTTTTATTTCTTTTAAAGTGAATGGTCTTTCATTTTTTATTTATTCACTTGTTGATTTATTATTTACATTTTCCCATAGAAATGTTTAAACTATATCATCTAGGTTATTTGTATTATTTATATTTTCATACATTTTTTAAAGCCCTCAAAAATACCTTTAATACCTGTTCTTTCATGTGTGTGTGTGTGTGTATATATATATATATATATATATATATATATATATGTTATAATTTTTGGTTACCTATCAAAACATCTACTCTTCATAACATCTAAACTCAAAACATGAAGACCATAACATCTAAACTTCAAAACATCTAAAACACATAACATCAAATCTCAAAACACAAAACAATTATAAATAACATCCCACACACTGTTTACTACGTTTATGCGGGGGGGGTAGCCCCCCTGCACCCACCAAGTGGGGGGCTCTGCCCCCTGCACCCCCACACCCCCCATAAATTAAATATATCAACTCCAAGGTTGCACTACATTGAGGTTAGGAAATTAACTTTTCACCCACTGCAGTGCGACCTTGGAGCTGGTATATTTAATTTACGGGGGGTGTGCAGGGGGGCTTGCCCCCCTGCATAAACATAGTAAAAACTCTGTGGGATGTTATTTATAGTTGCTTTGCAGTTTTCAGTGTTTTGAGATTCGATGTTACGAGTTTTAGATGTTTTGAAGTTTAGATGCTATGGTCTTGATGCTTTTGAGTTTAGATGTTTTGATAGGTAACCATAATTTTTATATGATTTAGTTTATTCTTTTTTTTTTCTTTTATCTAAGTGCAAGTTTATTGCAAGTGTAAATGGTTTACTGAATATTGCCTATAGTTTAAGTTTTTCCAGGTTTATTGAAACTTTATGATTTAGAATTTTAACATATTTTGTATTTAAGTTTTTAAGTTCAGATAGACTGATAATGTGATTTGGTTTTAGATTTAACCTTAGTGCATCTATTTTGGCCTGTAATGTGTTCAATCCTTTGTCCCATTCTCTTCCTTTACTAATATACCAGCTTGTAACTCTTCCATTTAAGTAAGCCTTCAGTGAATCCTACAGGACAATATCAGTTACTTCACCAGTCATGTTTTTCCTAGGAAATATTTGATCTCAACCTACCAATTCTTGAATCCTTTTTATTTTAATAATGTACGCTGGTAATCTCCTGTGATGTATTAGATTGTCATTTTTTTTTTAAATAATATTAAAGATGATAGCATTATGGTCCGATAATGGACACAAAACTTCTCTGATATGTGATAAGTTTTGTCTCGAAAAAAAATTATCAATATTTGTTTGTGTTCCATATCTATATGAATAATAGGTAAATTGAAGAGAGTTTGTTTTCCTTAACTCATATATATATATATATATATATATATATATATATATATATATATATATATATATATATCCTTTAAATTTATTAGATTTACAAAATTCATTAGTGTTTGGGTGAAAATGTGCTTCTCCACTTTCTATCTGCAGTGGAATCTTTGTCTGATAAAATATAATTAAGATCACCAGCCATTATGGTTTCACCTTTCAGGTAATAGGCTATAGTGTCCAAGTAATTTTTCGCATCTTTAGTTCCAACCCCTGGAATCCAATAAGAGTTCACCAATGTATATATTTTTCTGTTCCAGTCAATTATAACAATGCTTAATATACCATTTTTATCAACATAGGTATATTTTACTTTAGGCATTACTGGTGAGTTCTTCCATAAAATAAGGATGCCTCTTCTTTCAGCTCAAAGGCCAGAACCTGCTAAAACCAAATAATTATTTAATGAAATTTTATTTACATCTTTACTAAGTAAATATTTTTCCTGTAGAAATACTATTTGAGCTTGATGTTTGAACAGACTTCTCCCTCTTTACTGGATTATTCAATCCATTAATATTAACAGATATGCATTTAAAATCAGACATTTTTATATAAGAGACAGAAAAAACCCTCAAGTATAATAAAATCACATTTATGTACAGAACTTATAATATACTTTATGTATAACCATGTAAAATCTTCAGCCATGGACAAAATGTTTGAAACAAATAAAAATTACCTAATGATATAACTCTAAAAAAATTCTAGCACACAATGTGTTAATTGAAAAAGATGAACAAACTACCTCTCAAACTCTCCATTAAATTAACAAAGCTTAGCTCATGCTTCTGATTCATATTAATGTGCCTCATATTTTTAGTATGCATCATCTTGAAAAAGACTGTTAGTGAGTTACTATGAATAAGAAAAGTTAAACAGGTGTTCAGAATCTTTATTATAAATTGACCAAACTGAATAGCTCTACAATCATCTTTCCCTGTACCCCACATTATCTCCCTGGTCTACTATAGGGAGGAAGTTAGTTGTTATTTTCATATTTATTAATTTACAGGTCAGCTGAGTTTACATTTTTTTCAATTTTATTTACAGTGTGTAAAGTTGTTTAAAGGACCATAAGTTTATAAATTAGTACCAGGCTAGCTCTCCTTGTGTGCCATTCCAAGCCCAGCCAATTACCCCATGTGAGATTCAAACCCTGCACTTTGCACCTATAAGGTTAACATCGAATCTCAAAACATTGAAAACACAAAGCAACTATAAATAACATCCCACACATACCCTTGAAGACATATTTATGTTCTTTAACTATATACAGATTTACTTATTCTGATCTATTTCTGTTTGTATGCTATGTCTTGTACTATTACTATATTCCTAGGTTTTATATTTTGGCTATAATCCTAGTGTAGTGTGTCATATAATAGAACATTTATATTTACCCTTATATATCTGATACACTTAGTCTAGTATTGCTGTTAGAATCAGTCCTTTTTCTTTAAATGCTATACCTAATAACATCTGAACAAACGTCTGAAAAATATTCCCTTTTAAGATTCAAACTTTCCATAAATTGTTCTGAGATATTAAGTTTTGTTATCATTAAAAAGAGACAATAACAGAAAAACAATCCTAATTCTTTTTATCACAGGTGTCATTCTATAGGCTAGAATATAAACAATCCTTTTGGTATACTAAAAGCATTCAGAACTATTTAATAACTGACAGTAGTTTAGAATACAATTCACTGTCTTTTGCTTATTATCTAACTTGTATTCATTGACACATTGGTATATGATTCAAAATATTAGGATTATTTACTTTTAGACAGAAAGAAATAACCTGGAGTGTTCTTAGAATTTTAGAATTGCAGCATCACAAAAGTGCTCAATTCTAATTAAGCTGCTTCAAGCTGGTCCTCATGACAGGGCTTGCAAATGAACAGTTTATCAACAATTCACACAAAAACATTCACAAGTGAATCCATCAAACCCTTCCGAGCCACTAAAAAAAAACATTTCAAAGTATGTCAACCACTAAAAAACTATTGTATTTACAGAACTAGCATTTAATGATTCAGTAAGCACTATTTGTATGAGATGTTTAATATGAAGCAGACTGTCAGTTTTTTTAAAGGAGACATAGCATATAGGTTCATAGGTTCATAGGTTCATACTAGGCTATCTGCCCGAGGGCATTTATAAGCCTAGCCCATAATAAGATGAAAAGTTTAACCTTTTAAACTCTAAGTGAAAATAAGTGGCGTTGATTTCATATACAGCTAAAAGTATCAAACCCTAACATTTTAGAAAGGGAACTAGTAACCATTTGAAGTAGGGAAAGAAAGAAAAAATATTTATCTTTGTAAAAAGTAATATGCAGCACCTGTTTGGAACTATTCAAGCACTTATATAAATTAATAAGAATTCATAACCATGAAATACATTGATTTTCATTTGTCCTTCAGTTTTTTCTGTTTTTGTCTTTTATTAACCAACCATCTTTTGTTGCAGTTCTCGTCAAAGAAGTTGAGAGATTCCAGTCCATTTTTTTTTCTAAGATTTTATTTTTTCTGTATAAAGTCCATTGCATCTTCCAAGGTGTTAAAAATCTTTCCTTCTGGAAGGTGAATCCTTATTTTTGCTGGAAACAAGATTTTTGCTTTCATATTGTTTTTATTTAAGCTTTTAACAAGTGGCACACATGCTTTTCTTGGGTCTATATTAGATAGTCAAAGTTCCGTAACTCTGAACACCTAATGGTCGAACCATTAAGTTTAAAGTTACAGAACTGTGACTATGCAAAAAAAAAAAACACAAGGTACAAAACAATAACTTATAAGCACCCCCCATGTGGGGGGCTACTAACTCGGAGATTGCACCACACTGAAGTGAGTGGAAACCTCCGCTTACAGAGATTTCTATTCAAACGCTCAAACTTTTACAAATTTGAATATATGGTCTCAACCATATGTGGTTTGAACTTGTAAAAGTGAATGGAACCCACTTTCCTCTTGAACATCAATAATGTAGAATAGTCACTGTCAAATCTTATAGCACTCCCTTTAATTTTAACTAGATAATTAGTCCATGTAGCTTTTAAGACTAAATCCTTATCTTGATTTAAGAAAAATAGAAATCTTACAATCACTGACCTTAGTGAAGGTGTTTTTTTTTTTTTTTTTTTTTAAAGATGAGTTAGAAAGTGATCCATGTGCCTTTTTGATGCCAAAGGAAAAAGCTTCAGGAAGGTTCAAAGTTATAGGCAGCCAGGTATTAAGGAGTTGAATCATACTGCATCCCTCTTCTTTTTTCAGGAATCCCATACATCATGATGTTATTCCTTCTAGAACTGTTTTCTAATTCTTCTATTTTTTTCCTGGAATAAGTTGTGTTGTTTCAGAAGACATTCAGTGTTGTTCTTATTTTCAAGTAATCTTCCATCAAAATCAGACATTGCCTCTTCTATACTTGAAATTGCTGATGATTGTTGTTTAACAGATTCACTTTCCTCTTTCGAATTGTCCATTTTTGCTTTCTAATTTATCTGTCTTTACAGATAACTCACTGATGTTACATAGTATAACCTGTATGTCTTTTTTCATAGTACTGTCCTGTACACTGGGCTTAGAGTGGCTTATTCTGAGACAGTCCTTTAGTTTTCTTGACAGGAAAATGCAATTAAAAGAGCTTCAATCTTTTTTGTTTGTACTAAATCTTTCAGCAGATGTTCAACTACAAATCCATCATTTTTAAAATGTTCTATTTGATTTTTTTTGTAAAAAGCCTGTCAGAGACATTAAAATGAAAAAGAGCTAAACATTAGTGCTGTTAGTTGCTCACCATTGTCCTCCCTTGAGATATTTTCCACAGAGATAAAATGAGACTGCAGTTTGGCCAGTGGCTGGTACAGGGAAATAAACCCTTGGAGGATGATGGATGCAATTCCAGCCATGGTCTTAGATAGGGCCCCTGGGTTGTAGTGTTTGGCAAGCAAGCTACCATCTCAAAGATGCTCTATATTGATACCCTTCTAACAAAGGCTATAGTAGCAGTGTAACCCTGGTACAGTCAACTCAATCTATGATAGCTGCTGGTTTCCCATGGCAATGGCAACAGAGCAAAACAGTGTACATTCCATTCCTCACTTGTTCATAGGTTTTACCTCCCTTTTGCAAAGGCTGCAAACAACTGGTCTGATTTTTCTGTGAGCTTTTGTTCTAAGTAAAATCTGAGCTACCTATGCGCAAGGGAGTGAAGGACTCTTGAAGTTATTCTATGGGGATGAGAAAAAACTCTAAGGTTGATAGCCTGATTGAGGGATAGTTCATAGACAACCTTGGGCATAAAGGTGGGAATACAGCAAAGAATAACCCTATCCCTGTGAAAAATCAAGAATGGTTCCTTACATATCAATGTCTGCAATTCATAAATATGTCTGGCTGATGTTAGGACTACAGATAAGGCAGTTTTCCAAACGAGCATCTTGATGGTGGCCCTAGCGGCTTGCTTGCTCAAAGTGATGAGCCATGAAAGTTTTCCAATACAAAGTTAGGGTTCCACAGACAGGGCTAACTGTGTATTAGGTAGCCTTATGCAGATAGCCCCTTTTAAGAATTTCTTCATGGCTGAGTTGGAATAAATTTTGGGGTCCATGGATAGACAGACTGAAATGGCTGAGGCATACTTTAATAGAGGTATGACAGATTATGTTTAAGAAGGTCTGAAAAGTAATATGAGGACTAGGAATAGTCAAACCTTCAAAGACTGTTGTCCTCTGGTGAAGACCTAGTCTGAAAAACATTTCCATTTAGATGCATAGGATTTTCTGGTTTCAAGTTTTTGAGTCTCCTTCTACATATGTATTATGTCCTCAGAAAACAAATGTCTGGAAAGGATGAGCACTAAATCATTTATTGTGCTAGACACAATGTCTTAAGTTTGGGATGTATGAAGGACAGAGTTAGTAGGTCCATAACATCAATGTTTCTCTCTGGCTATGTTCAGAAGTAGTGAGAACAATACCATCTGGGCTATTAGGGAGCTATTAGTATCACCCTTGGCCCATACTCTCTGATTGTCTTTAGTATCTAGGGATTGAGGGATAAGGGGGAGAAGAAATAAAGAAATAGATCTGTCCATGGGAAGGATAAGGCATCTCTTCTTCAGGCTCCTCTCTGCATGGCTCTTACATAAAACTTTCTGAGTTGCTTGTTCAGAGATTATGCGAAAAGGTCTATGTCTGGCACACCTCATTTGTGGATTACATCTAGGAATAATGCTTTTTTTAAACATTCACTCATTTGGATCCACACAGGACCTACTTAGGGCATCTGTTATGCCATTTTCCTGCAGTGCAAGGTACTGAACTGAGGGATGAGGACCATCTTTTGTGTAAAAGCCTAAACACCCACAGCTAGTCTACAAAGTAGATAGGGATATGTGCCTCATTTTTTATGTGCCACATCACTGTTTGTTTGTTCATATGATTGGAGGCACATGGGTATCAGTAGGGCTTGGATGCTAACAAGGCTCTCAGTACAGCCCATCATCTCTTTAACACTTTTGCACTTGTTTAATAATCTTTCTTCCCAAACATCCTGGACCTTCATACCACCTAAGCACCTCAAGCAATTTCCAATGTGTCTGTAATTAGCACTTGGGGACCTGTCCCCAGGAGGAAGAGAACTCATTTCTTGAGCTATATGGCTTCATCCCATCAGAGAAGCTCTACTCTTATGCACGGGAGGAAGGAACAAGTCTGCAAATAAAGTATTGCTACCAGCACTTCTTCAGATATGACTAGAGCATCCTCATAAGAAGTCTTAATTAAGGGGTCATTAAGATTCAAAAGGCCAAGTATCCAATGAGCATGAGAAATTCATCTTGCTGTAATGGAATTTTGATCTGAAATCTTCCTGAGATACAGTGACAGGAACAGGATTTTTCCTGCAGAAGACAAACTTTCTGATTCACAGAATCCATGTCCACCCCTAGGAGGTTACTGCTGATGAAGGGGGAACAAAAGAGATTACTGTAGATTCAAGCTAAGAATCACCTTGAGGAAGCACTCCATTGTTATTTGAATGGATTTCCTTATTTATTAAGGTGAGGATGTTTGGATCAACCAGTCACCCATACAAGGGTACATATGGATGACCTTTATCCTGCAATTACTGGAGCCATACATTAGGTGAAGAATCTGGGTGTAATAGACAAGCTGAAGATCAAGGCATAGAACTGGAAAAGAGTTCCATGCCTTGAGGCACAGGACAGTACAACCACATAAGTCCTACTTACCTGTAACAGTACATGTTCTGTCCACATTATTATATGCCTCCCCTGTATTCACTAATCTTAGAAGATCTGATCTGTCCAAATTAGAGGTTTGCTACCATAAAATAGCTCGATTTGCTGCTGGCCTTCAAAATAGAACTCTAAACTACTGCTAAAAGTTAAGATATCCAACAACTCTTTTGGAGACTCCTTATTTGCAAACCAAATAGCAAAAATATGGAGCTGTATTCCCCAGCATATACTAATTACGCTTACTACTACCAAATTCAAATTCCTTCTTAAAGAACATCTAAACAGTAATTGGCTCTGTTCCTGTATCAGCCATGGATAACTTTCTCTCTCCTTACTCTCTGAAATTTTACCCTGATCTCTTCCCCCTACCTTTTTTCATCTGTGACTTTCTTAGCATTTATTGTATAATGTTTTTGCATACATTATATCTGCATTAAATTATTTTACTTGCTGTTTGCATTATATTAGATGACCTGTTTTAAGATTAATATTAGATGACTTGTTATACATTTCTACTATGTCATTAGCAAGTACTATGTAACTGTACACAGTAACTCTATATATTGTAATTACTGTTTGATTTGTTTAGTCTGTTACCACATTTATTTTGTTTTTTTGGAGCCTTTCTCCTCGAACCTCTGCTGAAAATGGGCTTTTCTTTGGCCCAGTCAGACTTTCCCAGTAAACAAATTTAAAATAATAAAATGTTAACAGAACACACTGCCTCACTAGCATATGGGTAGTAGTGCTCTGCTACCCTTCCTCTGGCAGACTACTAAAGTTCAGAGTCCCTCCCACTCCCTGTCTGTTGCCATGGGTCAGCACTCAAACAGCAACCCAAACACCAAACTATGTACATTCAAATAGAGGGATGATGGGCAGGTACTACCGGTAAGGCAGTGTGTTCTATGAACATCTGTTATAGGTAAGTATGACTTATGCAACTGTAAAATGTTCAACACACACGCACTGCCTTACTGGCATATGGGCAGATTCTCAAAGCTCACCCAACCTGGGAGGAGTAAGATTAAGGGTCCAGGAGCCCCTGGAGAATGGTCTTAGTGAAGCTTGCTCTGAATCTAGTAAGAGCATCCAGCTTGTAGTGCTTTGTAATGGTATGGATAGAGGGCCACACTGCTGCCTCTAGAGTATTTCTAGAGTCTACTCCTTTCCACACATCACTTAACAGGAAAAAGCACTAGTGGAATGCACCTTTAACTTGCATGGATTCACCTTGTCATGGTGGGTGTAACAAAAAAACAATACCAGAGGACAATCCACATGCAATGATTTGCTTAGAGACAGGCTGACCATTCTCTACCCCTGTGTAGGAAATAAAAAGCCTTTCAGCCTTCCTGAAGGGTTTTAATCCATCAAGGTAGCACCCGAGCTGCTGGTGCACATTCAAGGTATGAAGTGTCCCCTCTCCCTTATTCTTAGGTTCTGGAAAGAACACCGTGAGGTTGATAGCCTGACTGAGAGTGAATTCTGAGATCACTTTTGGCATGAATGTGGGATTATTGTGTAACACAATCCTATCCCTGTGGAAATTTATTTATTGACTGACTGTCATTTGATTGAAATAGAAAATTAGATAAGGTTGTCCCACCAAGAGTGCACACAGCTCAGAAACTAAACTTGATGTCAGCACAATACGCAAAACCATCTTCCACATTAAGAGCTTCAGATCAGCCCAAGCACAGGTTCAAAGGGTGGTAAGGTCAATTTTTCCAGGATGTAGTTGAGATCTCACAAAAGAGGAATTCACTTGCAAGGAGTTGTCAGACAATACTCCTTTTGTGAACTGTTTGATTAAAACAGAAGAAGAAAGGCAGGGAGACACTGGCAAGCAAGCAGAAATGGCTGCTAAATATACCTTAATGGATGCATACACAGTAAGCCCATCCTCAAGTATCTCGCACAAACATTTCAAGAAAAAAGGGATGTTAACCTCAAGGGACCCTCTGTTCCCACTTAAGCACCAGTTAGAAAACCTCATCCATTTGTAAACATAGGCTTTTCAAGTAACAGGTTTTCTGGCCTCCTTTAACACCTTCATAGGTTCATAGGTTCATACTAGGCTATCTGCCCGAGGGCATTTACAAGCCTAGCCCATCGTTTTGTGGCTTACGCCACCCCTTAAGTATGGGGAACTATACCCATTATTTTGCTGTGCCTCTGTCGAGCAGTGACACTGAGGTAATCCCTGGGGTATATTTGCGATCTCCCATCCATTGGTCAAGATTTCTCTTGAACAAGGCCAGCGAGGTGCTCTGCCTCACATATACCGGGATTTTGTTCCACAGCATAGGGAGTCTTTGGGTGATGAATCTATCCCTCCAGCACGTCCTATTAATAGCCGTGTCGAGGTTTAAGTCTCCGCCCTTGTGGCTCTGGTGGATCTAGATTTTTGAGGTGAAGCATATTCATCAAATCTGGGTTTGACATGGCCTTGTATGTTAGGCAAAGGTCACCTCTGAGCGCGGTAGCGACTGAATAGAGCTGGAGTTCTTTCAGTCGGGCAGCATAGGACAGATTTTGAGACCCTTTATCCTTTTGGTGAGGAACTTTTGTGGTCTCTCCAGCTGCTGCAAGTGTCGGGTCAGATACATTCCGAATTGGGCATTGTACTCAATCATTGGTCTGATGAGTGATGAGTAAAGGGAGACCATGACCTCCCTTGATCTAGATGAGAATCCCTTCATGATAAGGTGGGCAATGTAGAAGGTCTTCCTAACTACTTTAGCTACATGGGTGTCGAATGACAGACTACAATCAACCTGGGTCCCCAAGTCCCTGATAACTTCTTCTGTGCTCAGTGGATTGCCACCTATTTGGTAGCTAGGGGTAACCTTGTTTTTCCGAAGGGTATGACTATGCATTTTTGGCATTTAACTTTAGGCCATGGCTCTGGCACCAGTTATCCATTTCTGTGAGACCCTTCTGAAGGATATCTGTGTCAGATGTGTTTTCTACTATGGCTCCCAGTTTGCAGTCATCTGCAAACTTTGTCAGCCATAACCCTCCTGTGTTTGCTTGTACTGAAAAGTAGATGCCAAACAAGAGTGGGCCCAGGACTGAGCCCTGTGGGACCCACTTGTGACAGGCTTTGAGTCTGACATGGCGCCAGCAACTCTGACCCTGTGGGTTCTGTCACTCAGCCAGTTTGCAACCCATCTTGTGATGTATGGGTTAACATTTAAGCTGCTGAGTTTTTCAATGATACCCGAGTGAGGTATTGTATCGAAGGCCTTCGCCAGATCCAGGTAGGCTGTATGGACTGCCTTTCCCTCATCAATGGCTTTGGTGACTGTTTCGAAAAAGTCAACCAAGTTTAAAAGGCATGATCTGCCTTTGACAAAGCCAAACTGGGTTGGATCCAAGGTCTGCAAATTCCCTATGTCTTTATTTATGAGATCCATTATGATCCTCTCCATGGCTTTGCAGATAAGGCTTGTCAAGCTAATAGGCCGGTAATTTCCAGGGTCGGTGGAAGCACCACCTTTGTGAAGTGGGACCACAGTTGCAGTGCGCCACTCCCTGGGTACATATCCAGAGGTAAGACTGATTAAATAGCTGTCCTAGTTGTGGGTTTAATTCCTCATTGAGTTCGTGGAGCACACAGCCGGGGACACCGTCGGGACCCATGGATGCTGTGTTTTTGCTTTGGAGAGAGCAGTTTTAACTTGGGCGTTGGAAATGTTTGGGGGGCTGCAATCGTTTGGTATAGATATGTCTCGTTTTGGGGAGGGGAGAAGTTTGCACTGAACCTGTCAGCCAGTATGTTGGCAATGTCTGTAGGATCAGTAATCTTCACATCATTTTTGACTAGTTCTGAGCATATCTGGGAGTTTCCTCCCAGGTTTCTAACATAGCTAAAGAATGCCTTATGATTGTCTTTTGAGTCTTTAGCTATTTTTCTCTCAAATTTGCTTTGGATGATTTTATGAGAGCTCTTAGTTTTTACTTATAGTGATCAAGGGTGTCTTACCTTTTAAGGATTTTGCTCTATCTTGTAGTAGCTTTCTCCTTTTGTTGTAGAGTTTGTTTATGGCTGGGGTCCACCAGAGTGGACGCTTGCCTTTGGTACAGAGAGTCTTTGTTTTGCTTGGGATTGCCTTATCCATGCAGTCCTGCAGGTGCTGGTAGAAGGCATTTGTGAGTGATTCAGCGGCTTGAGTACTGTTTTCCGCTCGGGGCCTTAAAGGAGACCACACTAGTCTTTAGAAGTGTGAAGTCGGCTTCGAGAAGTTTTTACTGTGGTCTTTTTATTTCAGGTGGGGTGGGATGAGGACCTCCAGCGAGATTAGTTTGTGATCTGATCTCACCAGTGAGGGGTATACTTCGGTGTTGAACATTGTGCTCCCATGTTCGTGATGATGAGATCAAGTATGTTATCTCCTCTTGTGGGATGGTGACTAGTTGTTCCATGGCATTTGAGTTTATGAATTCCAGGAACTTTTGGGCTAGGGTGTTTGGGCTTGAGTAGTGTTCCCAGTCTATATTAGGGTAATTGAAGTCACCTAGTATGATGGTGTTTGGTGATACATTTATCCCTCTAGTGTTTTCAGGAAGGCCATGTGAGGTTCCTGAGTTTGTGAGGGTGGCCTGTAACATGCTACAATTTGCAGAGCAGTCTTGCCTATGGTTAATTGCACCTGGATGGTCTCCGATGCATCGTGCGTTGCCACCAGTCTTGAGGTGTGGGTGTCCTTGATGAATATGGATACCCTCCTTTCTTGGTATTGTCCGGATTTTGGGGCCGGCATGATATGAGGTAAAACCTGATAGTGCTGGGGTGCTCTCAGGAGCCTTGAACCAGGTTTCTGTCACAGCACAGACATCGATTTTCTCCATATTGAGAAGGGCCTGTGCATTTTGAGATTTAGACTTCTGGCATTGAGCAGCATTACCCTTAGTTTTTTCCTTTTTGTGTTCTAGGGTGGTAGGTTTAGAATTTGAGCCTTGCCTAAAAAGGCACTATGGGGTGGCAAGAGCCTTTGCCAATATCCGAATCCCAGGGTGACAGGTGCAAGCCGTCGAAGCAGCGTGGCTTGTCCAGCATGTCATCCCAGGCAGACAGACACTGGATCCCCTTTGAATGACACCAGTGGTTAAGCCAATTGTTAAAGCTGATCATCTTATCTCTGTATTGTGGCATCATTCTTGGTGAAGGTAGGATACTGCTCAAGGTCAGGGTCATACCTGCCTGGGCTACATAATCAGAGAGCTCCTCAATGTCTCTTTTCATGTAGTCCAAGGAGGTACGTCTCAGGTCGTTCACACCAGCATGGACAATGACTGAGTCATATTTGTACCTGCTGTTGAGAGACCTGAGTGCTTGTTATGTGGCGGATTCTACGACAGGCAGCTTACTGTGACCTTCTCCTTACTCAGTCTGGTGAGCGGAACTTGTTTCTCAGTTTGTTACTTTAAATATCTGTAACTGTTGCAAATTGTTTGTGTAGGCTGTGATAGCCGATTTATAGCATTTATAAGTGTTTACTGTATCTGTTCTGCTTGTCTCTTGAAAAAAAAAAAAAAAAAAAATATCTCTTGTTTTCCCCCTTGCTAAGCTAGATTAGTCCAGTTTCAGAGCTTGCTGATCCCTGGACTTTGTTTGCAGTTCCTGTTACTGATTCTTTACCTAATTTGGAAAGGAGGAAGTTCCTTTGCTATCCAGTGGGAGTGGGAAGCATTGAGCTGCCTGTTGGTCCAGTTTTGTGAGGTTTCAGCCAGCAACTTGTAGTTTATTGGTCGTTTTGGGCCAGTTCCTAGCTTCTTTCAGCCCCTGATATAAAAACGCGTTTTTGGCTTGTACCTACTCAGCACAAGATCCTCGTGGTGGCCAGCAGAGTAATCCAAGCCTCAGAGAGCTGAAAAGCGACTTTACCTGATATAAGTATTTTTTTGTGGCTTTCCACTTCTATTTATCTTGCTACTGTATTTTCGCCTGTTTGCTGATACATTGCTACTGTTTTATTCTGCATTTATTCTGATATTGCACTTGTTTCTCAGTTTGTTACTTTAAATATCTGTAACTGTTGCAAATTGTTTGTGTAGGCTGTGATAGCCGATTTATAGCATTTATAAGTGTTTACTGTATCTGTTCTGGACATACTCATGAAACGAGTACCTAAACAAAGTCAAGACTGAATCATCCATGCTGTCAGTTGTAGTACTTCTAAACTGGGGTGCACCAGTTGCTGATGAGACTGTGAGAGTAAATCCAGACTGTAAAGAAGTATGTTGCAGCTGCCCTTGGCCAATACCATTAGAAAGGAGAACCAAAAGTGCCTGAGGCAATTGGGGGTCCCCACAATGAACTTTGGAATTTCATTCGGAATCTCTAGAAGTACCTTGTCAATCAGTGGAAAGGGTAGAAATGCAAACAGGAATATTCCTGACTAAGGGAACAAGAATGTGGGTGTCCTCCAAGCATGGCTGCAAGGATGTCTGAAAAAGAATGTCTCCAGCTTGTTTTGAAAGGAAGTGAACAGATCAATTTGAGAACAATACTGCCTTGAACTGCCACTTCTGCAGTTCTGCCCAGGATCTGTGTAGTCTGTCTGCCACAACGTTTTTCTCTGATGGGATGGATGATGTCTAAAGAGTAAGATAATGCTGTAAAGCCAGCTCCCAGGCCATCATTGCCAAATGGCAGAGGGATTGTTTTCCATGGAATGTAGGTGGTCATGAAAATCATGGATGCCATCAGTCCTAAAATTCTTAGGAAATCCCTTCCTCCTGGAGAATTTCTGAAACATTGTCTGGTAAAACAGGACCTTGTTTCAGGGGAGAAAGGATAAGGCATCTTTCCTTCAGTCTCCTTTCTGTGGGGCTCTTGTGCAAGACTTTCTGAGTTGCTTGTTCTGAGATGAAGCAAAAAAAAGCTAATTAAGCACCCCAAGAGAATGGGTCTTTGCAAGGGTGTCAGGCACAACTTCTGAAGGTTCAGCTTGAACCCTAACTGAAAGAATAAGCTTTAGACCTTCTATAACAATTCCAAACTGCTAGATGCAGACTGCAAGTTATCCAAGTAAGGAAAAAATATAAATGCCAAGTGTTGGGTATTGACCACTACCACAGCAAAGTATTTTGTAAACACTCAAGGTGCAGTGGGTAGCCCAAAGGGCAATGAAGAGAACTGATGATGCAGACCAGACACAACAAAATTTAGGCATCTCCTAAAATTATGATCAAAGGGGATATAATGATGCACATCCTTCAGGTCTAGGGTCAACAGGAAGCACACTCTGCAGGGTGAGAATCTTGAACTTGGGAACCTTGTAAACATATTCAGAAGGATAGATTCAGCACCAATTTCCACAACTGCTCTTATTTGGTGAATGCCAGGAGCTGAGCAGTGGCATAGTCAAAGGGTGGAATGGGGGTAATCCTTTTTGGGAAAAGAACCTCTCTTGTTAGGTTTGGTGGAGTACTTGTCCTACCATTTCCTTTTAATATCTTGTTTTTTGTTTGACTGGGACTACTGTTTGTAGGGCTGCTGCATATTATCCTTCTTATTGGGGGAAACTTGAGGAGGTAGAACATTTTAGATGGTGCTTGCATCAGTTTGCCCCGTCATCCCAGTATTTTAGGATCTGATTAGCTGCTGAATCAAACATACAATTAGAATCAAGCAGAGCATTCATAATCATGTTTAAGTCTTCAGAAAAACAATTTGGCAAGGTAACCACACATATCTCCTTATTGGCCCCCCTCCAAGGGGGCTCTTTAAAGAATGTTTAAGCACTTAAACTTTGAAAATCTCTCTGATATAGTCTTTCTGCTCAGCTAGTAATGATGCAGTGAACTCTTCTAACCTATACATGCACCTCAACTTAAACTACCACATAAAACGCTGGTAGTTAAACACTTGGAAATCTACCATGCTGGACTGTGCCAGCTTCTTTCCCTGAGATTCTAGCCACTTGCCTAGTTTATATCGAGGGACTGTGTTTTATGAAGATATAATCTTTTTATTGGTAAGGTCACTGGGAACACAAAAGCAGGGTGTGCAGACAAACATGGTTGAAGGCCAGGCAGGGCAAAGCACACCCTAAATTTCTTAAACATTTTTTAGGCAGAAGTTCATTCAGCAGAGCACAATGTCAGCCTTTCTTAAAAACATCCTCCAACACTGGGATCATTGGAGGGAAAGTCACCATATACAGGGCCTCATCCTCCCAAAGATCATATATTCTGCTGATCTGGAAGGTAGCCAGTGACTGGTCTCAAATGAACACATCCCTAAATTTCACCAGCTTTTGGGAAAACAAAAACATATGTTTGGGTTTCTGAAATACAGTTGTGTAAACTCTTACCATAACAGTATGTCCTCTGAGATCTCCTGCCAAGGATAGCCCAATGCCCAGCCAGTATACCAAAGCCTTTATTACCTAGGAGCATTGTACATCAGGCATATGTGCCCTACTCAGCACAGGGCATAAAGGTAACATATGAATGCTCCCAACCCAGAAATGAACTCCCCCAGGAGACCCAGGAATGCCAGTGGAAAGGAGAACATGTACATCCAGAAAAAGGGAGAAAGGAAAAGAACAACCACCTCTCAGACAGAAGGAAAATACCATCCATGGAAAAGAAGAAAAAGCCCTGGTTCTGGAAATGACATCCAATCTGTAATATTTAGTGAATGTGTGATTGGAAAACCAAGTAGAAACTTCAAGGATGGAGTTGGTGTCTAAACCCTTGAAGAAAGCCTTTGAGGACGGCACTGCCCTAGTAGAATGAGACCCAACAGAAGCAGAAAACTGCTTGCCATGAAAAGAACAACAAATGGAAATGGCCTAGGAAATCCAGGAGGAGATGGTTTGCTTTGAAACTGCCAAACTGAATGTTCTGGAATAAAAGGAAGCAAAAAGGTGGTCAGATTTACAAAAGGCCTTTGTTTTGTCTAAACAATGTCCAAGCTGTCGATGCAAGTCTAAGGAATGAAGAATCTTCTCACTAGCAGACTGCAGAGAAGGGAAAAAGGAAGAAAGCTGGATAGACTGATTAAGAACCAGTTCATTAACCACCTTGGATATAAAAGAAGGATTTGTATGGAAGAACACCCTGTCTCTATGAAAAAAGAAAAAAAAAAAAAAAAAAAAAAGGAGGGACCACCATCGAGGCCTGGAATTCAGACACCCATCCAGCAGAGGGTAAAGCAACCAAAAACCAGTCTTCCAGGTCCAAAGTTGCAAAGAAGATGAGGAGCCAGGCTTGAAAGGAGCCTGAGTCAGTTTTTCCAAGGACAAAATTAAGTTCCCAAGAAGGGAAAATGGGCTTTTTGGGGGTCTGACATTAAGGATGCCTTTTAGAAATTGCTTAACCTCAAATCTAGAAGCCAGAGGATGATTCAGTGGCAAAAAGGCAGAGATTGCTAACAAGTGAGCTTTCACTGAAGAATATGCCAAGTCAGCATGTAGCACTTCACACAGGTAGGAAAGAAGCAAGGGGACCCCCAAAGAAAAGGGATTCTGGTGATGTTTCAGTTACCAGATAGAAAGATGGCTGCAGACTTGTAAAGATAGGACTGCTTCTGGGGCCTATGCATTTGAGAAGGCTTGTAAGACTGTTTAGGCAGTCATTCTAAGATAGTTCCAATGAAACCTGGAAATGGGAGAAACAAACATGTGCTTCAGATCTTTCATGGCTTTACTCTGATCCTGCAAGGTCTTAAAAAGCCATGTCACAACAGTGCCAAACAAATTTTCCAGTGGAACATCCAGAAATTTTGCTTTAATATCATCTGGCAAGGCTTGAAGACAAAGCCAGGAACAGCACCTCATCACAGAGCCACAGGAAGCAGCCTTAGAGGAGGTATAAGCTGAATCATATCTGCATTTTATAGAGTGACTTGCAACTTGAGAAGAGGAACCTAACAAAGAGAGAGCAGAGGCTTTACCCTCAGAGCCTGGCATATCAGACAATTTTCCCAATCTGGGAAAGAAGAGACAAAATATATCTTGCCATATGTGTCTGATAATGTATAGCCTTAAAGGCTAAAGTAGCAGAAGTTGTATACTTTCTTTCCAATCCTCTCCACAGCTCTACTGTCCATATCTTAGGGAAGGAGATTAGAAGAGGGCAATAGCCTAAAAGGCTTATCAGTAGATGCAGAAATCACCACTGGATCAGATGAAGGGTATTTGTACAACTACTTGTAGGCATATGACACCGTATAGAACCTGTCAGGCTTCTTAGGAGCTGGAAGTTGACAGTCTGGTGCCAGGAAAGCAACGCAGAAGGTATCCAAATAGAGTGGCCAACACAAGAGGGACAGCAGAAGGTTTAGGAGAATCTATTTGCAACAACTCTTAGTACATTTTCTGGACTTCTGATACCTTGGAACAATCTTATTTGAAATGTCCCATTGTACACAGGACGATGTCTGCAAAGGATAGTTCCTCCAAAAGAGAATCAGAGCTGAGAGATTCCTCCTCTGACCTGTAGTCTAAAGGAGATGGCAACTGAGAGGAATAAGCTAAAGAGTTAGCATCAGAGTCAGAATCCTCATCTGAGGACTCAGGATCCTTTGCCCTTTTGGGGGTAGAGGACCACAGCAGTGCAAGAACTAAAATCACCTGAGGATTTAAAGCTATCAAAGCACTGAACAAGCCTTGAGTGAGATCCTGCCACTCTTTTTGTGGATCTCTGATACCTGACACCACATAAATACAAGAAACGGAAACAAAGGAAAAACTCAGAAAAAAATGTACCACGGAGATCACAAATCACGCCAGTCGAGGTGTTAAAGTTAATCTTTTACTTGATTGTTAGCGCTTTCATGCATAAAATGTATGCACTTCTTCAGACAAGTTACAGTATAAAATGAAACCCCTTTATACAAACACATAAAAAGGGCTTATCATAAACCACTCCCATTATTACTAAATTGGTTATAATTAAGCAATTACTTTAAGCCCAAATTTTAAAGCTCCATTGACATTTAGTGGTTTATGATAAGCCCTTTTTATGTGTTTATATAAAGGGGTTTCATTTTATACTGTAACTTGTCTGAAGAAGTGCATACATTTTATGCATGAAAGTGCTAACAATCAAGTAAAAGATTAACCTGACATCACATGTTTAGACTTCTCTCTCCTCTTAAAGGGACATCTGCCCTGACAAAACAAGATGGTTTGGACCCCTGCCTGGATTCAAAGTACCTGGCACCTCTTCCTTAACAAGGATCTGTGGAATCCCTTTAGGCCCCTTGGAGAGAATCAGCTGTGGATCCCCTTAAACAATCAAGGATGTGCAAAAAGCAGGCTCAGTACCAGCCTCTGAGAAGGTCACTGCAGAAAAAAAAATAAGAAACCAGAGGACAGTCTGATATCACCATTCACCCCAAGAAAGACGTCCAGTGGATACTGGATAGCAGCACACTCATACCTAGATTTCTTGCAGTCTTCCAAGATATCTTTCCCTTAATATGGCACTAGAAAACTGACAGGGTCCTGTCTGTGGGTTTGTAAGGCAATCCCGTACTGCCATGTTGATCAGTCCATTACACTCACAAATAAGCAGTGCCAGGAACTTTGGGCTTTAGTAGTCTGCCAGAGGGAGTGTAGCACAACACTGCTACCCATATGCCAGTAAGCAAATGTGTTTGTTGAACATCTGCCCATGTCTCAAAACTATGTAGATGTGAAGGTAGGCATCCTTTACATCTAGGCTGATCAAGAAAGCTCCTGGTTGAATCAATAGAAGAAGCTTTTTCAAGGTTAACATCTTCTAAAGAGTTTTCTTTGACTATGCACACCTCATGTAGGCCAGTCATGTATGACTATTACTCAATGATAAAAATCCATATGTCACAAGATGTTTGCTTGGAAGAATTAAATATCATTTACAGAGGAAACATGTTCAGTGCCACTACATTTTTTTTAAAACACTTCACAGAAAAATTGGAAGCTTTAGATATAGAAATTTGAGCTATTCCCCAATGTCAGTGAAAGACCCAAGAAAACTGCAAAGATAGTCTCATTTGCAGTATGTTAATATAAATGAAGCCTTAAAAGTCCTACATGTGTTTTTTGAGGAGGAGAAAGTCAACAAATGAAACAGCTCATATACTACTATCAGCCTAGTACGAGTTTACCATTTCTTCTTCAACAGAGCACAAGGTCCTACAGAGACAATAGAGCTTTGTTACTATGCTAAAGGATCCAGCAAAAAAGTGTGTGCGTGTGTGTGTGTATATATATATATATATATATATATATATATATATATATATTCGAGAGGTGCAAGAGTCATTAAAAGACAGCAATAGTCTGTGGTATAAGAAACAATTAAATAAAGGACAAACTGTGGAGATGGTTAAATATTTTAGTATCGGATCTCAAGGCCAGCTATATTTTAGCTTAATTAAAATACAAAAATCTTTAGAGGTCCTTCACAATGAGATCTACAGTTTTTAACTGAATGGTCTAAAACTACATTAATTAGTAAAATATGTGTAACAGTAGATATTTGAATGATCACTGCTGCTGTAGCCTAATCTATATGGGTTATATCCTGCAAAGGATAAGTCAGCCAGATTCTAATGCTTCGAGCACTTTCCACATACCCAAACTGTTTAGCCAGACCTGAGATGACTAAAAGGTTTGAGCATTGAGCTAAGAAAAGAAAAATAAATGTTGACACCCTGACATAAAAACAAGGGAAAATAAAGAGGAGGGAGGGAGGGAGTGGCTTCAGTAGGCGTGATCATCTGATCATCTACTGTTACAGTAAGTTTACTAACACAACTATTCTATGCTCTTCATAGTAATCACTACTGAAGTAGACTACCCTACATAAGGTAGATTACCACTGCTTAGACAGATTGGAAGGAGAAGGGATGAGGGTCCAGTAGCCCCTGAAGAATGGTCCTAGCAAAGCCAGTCCTAGGCATGGAGAAGGAATCTAGTTTATAGTGCTTTGTAAAAGTATGTACAAAGGACCAGGTTGCTGCTACTAGAATCCAACACTTTCAAAATAGTCACAGATTACTTCTATGCCCTGCCCTAAATTTTGAGACACACTGATGCCCCCCTTACCAGGTTTGACAAGGAGAAGATCATGGTCAGCTGTCTGTCAGGTGCTAGAATCCACCACATCATGTACACACTTAGGTCTCTCCACAACAGGTACAAGTATGTCTTTGTCATTGTCCATGGTGGTGTGAATGACTTGAGACGTACCTCAGTGGACTATATGAAGGAGACAATGATTAAGCTCTCAGTGTGTGTCCCAGGCAGGTATGACTCTAGCTGTAAGCATTATCCTACCTTCACCAAGAATATCACATCACAATACTAACAAAAAATACACTTCAACAATTGGCATAGTTTCTGGTGTCATTCCAAGGGGATCCAGTATCTGTCTGCCTGGAATGACATGGTTGACAGCCCTCGATGCTTTGCCAGAGATGGCCTCCACTTGTCACCCCTGGGATTCTGGCCAAGGCTCTTGCCTCCTTCATTGTGCCTTTTTTAGGCAATGTCCCAAAGACAAATCTTCCATCATAAAAGATCTGTTGAAAATCAAATTGAAGGTCATGCTGGTTAACGCTAGGAGCCTTAACCTGAAAATGCACTCACTGGAGGCTCTCCTCGCACTGGAAGATGCTGGCATCTGTGCAGTCACAGAAACTTGGTTCAAGGCTGTGGAGAGCACCCCTGCCTTACCAGGCTATACCTCATTTCACACATCCAAACTTCAAAATGAGGTTGGGAAGACTAAGGGTGGAGCCTCTATCTTCATTAAAGACAAGCACACCTGGTTTGCCAGCATGATGCACTAGAACTATTCCAGGTGCAAATGACAACCGGCAAGACACCCATCCAAGTTACAGCCAGCTATAGACCCTCTTCTATGACTCAGAAGACTCACTCCTTCTACCTGGACCTACTTGACTCCATCAAGGTACTCCCTAACACCCTGATCCTTGGTGACTTCAACTACCCCACCATAGACTGGGTGAAAGATTCCTGCAGTAATGAAGTCACCCAATGATTCCTTGATCTCAGCAGTTCTAATGCACTAGACCAGCTCTTCTCATCTCCCACAAGATGGGATAACATTCTAGACTTGGTTCTTACAAACATGGGTGAATGCTGCACCACCCCTATAGTAAGTTCTTCCTTGGTGTGCTCAGACCATCAGCCTGTCTCATTCGAAGTTTCTATCCCACACAACCCACCCCCAAACTGTAACCAGGCTAAACAAATTCTGAAAAGCTGACCACAACCTTCTAAGGGAGGGTATCAGTAGCTTTACACCACCTCATGGACTCAGCAATATCCAACAGAACTAATACCTGCTTCTCAAAGATACACATACCTATCTGGTGGACATCCTCTATCAACAGGCTTTACAACAAAAGGAAGAAATTGCAGCACAAGGGTAAAAAGGCACAAATTTCCAATTGGAAAAACTCCCTCCTTAGCCTCAACAAGCAAATTAGATCACTAGTTAAAACTTGCAAAGCCAATTATGATGTGAAACTAGCCGCGGAAGCAAAAGGTAAACAACGCCTTCTTCAGTTACATCAGGAACCTCCATGGCAAAGCCCAGGTTTTCTCCAAATTAGTTCTTAATGGCACCACTTATACTGATTCTGTTGACTTAGCCAACCTGCTAACAGGTTCAGTACAAATGTCAACTCCATGTCCCCCCCAAAGGCCCATTCAACATCCCCAATACTTAGCCTACACCTCTCATCTTTGTAGATCAAGTGTTAAAGGCCCTATCCAAGGCGAAGAATACATCTTCCATGGGACCTGATAGTATCCCAGGCTGCATTCTGCACCATCTCTGGCATGAACTAGCCTTGCAATTGAGCACCCTATTCAACCACAGTCTAAGTACAGGCTTCATTCCAGCAGAGTGGAGAACTGACATTGTCATTCCCTTGCACAAAGGTGGTGCCACTACAGACAAGGAAACTATCTTCCCATTAGCTTGACAAGTCTGATATGTAAAGCCATAGACTGTATTATTACTGACCTCATAAACAAGAACATAGGCAATCTCCAAGCACTTGACCCCACCCAGTTCAGATTAATCAAGGGCAGATCTTGCCTGTTGAGCCTGGTTGACTTTTTTGAGTCTGTCACCAAGGCCCTGGATGAGGGGAAAGTCAATACATACAGCTTACCTTGACTTGGCCAAAGACTTTGACACAATCCACCACTCGGGAATCATTGAAAAGCTAACACAACTTGGCATAAATCTTTATCTCATCAGGTAGGTGGCTGACTGGCTCATCGATAGGGTCCACAAGGTCAAAATAGGTGCTTTCACCTCTGACAGCAGACCTGTCACTAGTGGTGTTCCCCAGGAATCTGTCCTGGGACCCCTATTGTTTGGCATCTACTTCTCAGAGGCCCAGGTAAAGACAAAAGGCCTGTGGCTGATTAAGTTTGCGGACAACTGTAAGTTGGGTGCTGTCACTGACTCCCCAAATGATTTTAACATACTGCAAAAGGGTCTCACAGGAGAGCAGCGGTGGTGAAGCGGTTAGCGTTGTCGCCTCACAGCAAGAGGTTCTCCCATTCGATTCCTGGCTGGATCACCTTCTGTGTGTAGTCTGCATGTCCTCTCCATGGCGGAACGACATTAAAGACATGCAGGTAGGTGCAAGCGTGAATGGGCATGCCTTCTTTGAAGGTTGGGCATCGGACTGGCAAGTCAGCACCGTAAAAATCCACTGCCAATCATGAGCGGTCCGGAGTTCTGCTGTGGCGACCCCTAACTGGGAAAAGCCGAAAGACAAGAGGGTCTCACAGCAACAAATGACTGGTGCCAAAGTCATGGCCTTAAGTTAAGTACACAAAAAATGTATTATCATTCCATTTGGCCAAAACACAGCCCCTACTGATAACTACATCAACAACAACCCCCTAAGCACACAACCTGTGGTGTAAGACTTGGGTACAAAACTTGACAACAATCAACACATTCAACCATCATGTAGGGGCAGTGGTCAGAAAAGCCTTTTACTTGGTTCATCTCATAAGAGATTGCATCCAGAAAAAATGAGGTTATTACCTCTCTGTACTCCCTCATTAGGCCAATAATTGAGTACAACTCCCCATTTGGTATGTACCTCTCCAAACACCTGCACCAGCTGGAAAGGCCACAAATACCTCACAAAGAGAATCAAAAAGGAGCACAAAAGGAGGATTGCTCACCAAGAAATCATATCTTAGTGGAGAATGAAATAAGGTTGACCCACCATAACAGCTTGCAACTCAGATACTGTTCTTGCAGAGGTCAGAGAGTAAGAATATTTTCCAAGTCAAGTACCTTAAGTAAGCCTGATGAGCTGGTTCAATCCTATGTGGACAGGCTCAAATCACTATCACTCTACTTGGTATCATACAGATTGCTCAGAGGTGATCTGTGTCTCGCCTACAAAGCAATTTCAGAGCCTGCTCTACTGGAGAAGATCCATATCCATAAGTCTAACTCCTCATGCATTACTCCATCGAAACACCTAAATCTAATATGCAACATTAACAAAACCTGCTGGAGACAGGTTAGTCTCCCAGAGGCTGCCCCATCTCTGGAATTGACTCCCCGGACATATCAGAGTACGTTGCTGACCCTCCAAATGCAACCTTGATGAGTGGATGGGAAACCACAAATTTGTCCCAGGGGTTCCACCTGCGTCCCTCATTGACAGAGGTGACAGGTGCTGACTGAGGGTTCTTTTCTGGGGATAAACTCTTGGCTAGGCTTGTAAGGGTCCCAGGGCCATTAGCCTAGTAAACTCCTATGATAAAATGAGCACTGACCTTGCCTGAAATAGTCTGGTTGTGGTGGGAGTAAAAAAAAATATAACAGTAGTAGCATGAGGCAACCATTCACTAATAGTCTGTTTTGATACTGGCTGTCCTGTCTTCTTACCTGCACAAGACAGTAATTACTTATCAGAAGTTCTGAAAGATTTTGTTCTGTCAAGAGTTGTCTGTGATCAACCAAGGTACAAAGTATCCTTTCTCCTTCAATTGTGGTTGTGGAAAGAAGACAGGGAGATGGATGGCTTGGCTTAAAGGATACTTAGATACCACTTAAAGCACAAAAGGAGGATTGCTCACCAAGAAATCATATCTTAGTGGAGAATGAAATAAGGTTGACCCACCATAACAGCTTGCAACTCAGATACTGTTCTTGCAGAGGTCAGAGAGTAAGCATATTTTCCAAGTCAAGTACCTTAAGTAAGCCTGATGAGCTGGTTCAAATGGAACAATCATTAGTTTTAGTTTTCTAATACAAAATTAGACATATCGAGGGAGGCGTTGTATGTAACACCCATTTCAAAATGTTCATGTCAGACTGCACTGAAAGAGAGAGATCCATGGACAAACATACTGAAATGGCCCCTAAATGAAAGTTGACTGAGAATTAAGGTAGACAATAGGATAGTAAATCATACAAATATCAAAACAGAACCATGAATGGGTAATGGTTCTTTTCTTGGTACCAACTAGAAAACATTTTCTGTTAGCTAATATATGACTTTCTAGTAGCAAGTTTTCTTGCTTCCATTAATACCTGGTGCATATCCCTAGAAAATGCATAAAAAGGTATGTATTAACATTCTTATCATCCAGGCAGTCAGTTGTAGTTGTTTGGTGCCAGGATACATCAAACATCGCTGGTTTTGTATGAGTAAATCCTCTGGGAGGAAGCTTATGGTAAGTGGCCCTGGCCATTTCCAAAAGAAGGGAAAATCACTGTTGCATGGGCCAGAATGGAGTTACCAGAATTATACTCAGGAAGTCCTTCTAAATCTTTGGAAGTACCCTGGATATTACTGGAAAGGCTGGAAAAGCATACATAAAAAAACTATCTAAACAAAGACATGATATCTGTCTTCCAGGCCTTCTTGCATGGAGTTTTCCTAGAGCAGAATTTTGCCAAATGATTGTTTAGAGCAGAGGCAAAAAGGTCTATTTGAGGTGTTCCTCGCATATGGATCAAATCTTGGAAGAGACGGATTCCGTTTCCACTTGTGAGTGTTAGTTCTAGTACCAGTCAGCTTGTCTGCCACAAAATTTTGTTCTGATAAAACGCAAGATGCCTGTACACTGAAACTGTGCTGAAAAGCTATATCCCAAACTACAATGGCTAGGCTGCAGAGAGGGCGATATTTGGTTCCCCTTACTTGTTTATGAACTTCATCACAGTGATGCTGTCTGTAAGCACTTGTAGAGGTCCCAGTGGCCACAGCTGAGAGAGATGACAGCATCTATGGCAGATAACATCTCTTTTATGTTTGTGTTTTTTTCTGTCTTTTTGTTCCAAAGATCCAGCATTTTCATTCCCACTGACAATATTCTATAAGCAAAGTATGAGAAGTCTGATGTGACTGACTGTGCTGAAGCAGGAATGGGAGAAATGGACAGAGAAATTTGGTATTGCTATCACATAATCTCCCTTTTCACAACTCCTGAAACTGGAATCTGAAAAGTTGAGGGATGCTGATGCAGGGACCACACAGATTTAAGATACCATTATATCTTTCTCATGTGGAGTTGTGCAAGAGGTATCATGAGTATCAAAAATGCAATAAGACCCACAATCCTGAGGAATTCCCTTGCTGAGACAGAAATCTGAGAGGAAAACTTCAAGAATAGATCTAAATACATACAGTAGAGAGTCGATTATACGAAACATCAATTATCTGAACACATCCTTCCAATGTTTTTGGGTAGGAAAAATCAAAGTCTGAATATGTAAACGTTATATGTATTTGCATATTCATATTTTTGAGCTTGTACTACAATATACTATATTGTTTTGTACTTACAGTAAATTTGCTTTATTTTTCTTGTTTAATGTTCATCAAAAACATTTTTAGAAGTTTATCTGGTTCAAATACATTGGATTATCTGAACAGTTTGATTATCCGAACTACCCTAGTTCCCAATTAGTTTGAATAATCGACTCTCTACTGTATCTATTTTTTTTTTCTGCTTGTGGGAAAAAAGCTCTTTGAAATGAGGTGTCCAGTGGACACCCAAGGAAAACAATCCTGTGATTAGGAGTCAGAAAGGACTTTTGAATGTTCACTTGGAATCCCAGCCTGTATAGAAGGTTCCCTAACCCATGGGAGAGATTCCTGACAGTTTGAAAAAAACCCTGCAAGGATATGCAAGTTGTCTAAATAAAGAAAAATGTGAATACCTTGCAGTCTGCAGTAGGCTCTCACAGGAGCTAGACACTTTGTGAACATCCTTGGAGCACTAGATAGCCCAAAGGATAAGGCACAGAACTGATAATGTGATCCAGACACCGAAAACCTTAAGGCCTAAAATCTACAGCTACATGAATGTGACGATATGCATAATTTAAAATCTAAGGTCACCAAGATACTCAAATGGGGAATAAGGGGAAACATGTTCTGAAGTAACATTTTGAACTTGGACAATATCAAAAAAAAAGTTTCAGAAATGAAAGTTCCAGAAATGGTCTCCAGGAAGCTTCTTTCTTTGACACCAGAAACATCCTTGAATAAAACCCTTCACTTAACTGAGGGGGAAGAACAGCTTCTATCACCCCCTGAGCCAGCATATATTGGATGACAGGAAGGAAAAGAGGAGTGTGGTCTGTCTGATAAGGAGAAACAGGTTGAAAAGATGAGATAGACTCCCATTGACATCTCTAGCCCTTGATGGATTACTCTAAACACTCATCTGTCTGAAACAATCTCTTACCAAAGAGACAGTGAAATGTAGATTAAGACTTTCTGGAAGAATTAAGGGACTTGCCATTGTGGGAAAGGGAAGAAAAGTCCCTAGTATAAGTTATTCAGAATTATTAGACCTTGTTCTGTGAGATTATAGCTTTATTTTTGGAACTTCCCTGCTACTGCTTTTTATATTCTCACAAAAGGCAAGCATAAATGTTAACATATATGCTTGATAGTTGTGAATTCTAAAAACAAGTGTTGCTGGACAATACACTTTCCCCACAAAATTAACAGCCTTCCCATCCTTGTCAGGAGTGGGCTAGGTTTACAAAGCAACAGCTGCTGGGTCAGATATGGGATGACTGCATAAAATGTAAAAGATTGAAGAACTTTATATACTCTCTCTCTCTTTCTTAGGGGCAGCAAACTGTCAGGTAAACTGCAGGATGTGACAATATCCTCCAAAAAAAAAAACAGAACAGAAAGAGGAGGAGTAGGCTCTAGAAATTCCAGATGTAAAAAATCAGAATATTTTCTGAGAGACTGAAAAGCATCTCTATTTCCACTAAAACCATAGATGTATTCTCAAAATAGTCTCAGGAAGAATTTTTCAAAGTGACTGGTTGAAGCACACTTTCTTCGGAATCTGAGGCAGAAGCCTGCGGAGACATAACAAAATCTGACCCTTCATGCCCATTTTGAGATTAAATCTCTTCAGAAAATAAAGAATCTCATTTTCTATTGCAAGAAATAACATGGAGGAACACAGTCAAGAACCTGCACTAAACCTTGCGAAAATCCTAATAAATTACTCTTGTTCAGTGTCACTGAAACAGGAGAACAATGTGTGTTTAATGTTTTGCTTCCTTTTGACTGGAATTTTTGAAGAAACACATTGCATGTCAGCAGTAAATTTATATACATGGGAACAGCTTTCTGGCTAAGTAGAGGCATTTAATGACCCCTCTCACAGGGCTGACAAGAATGGCTCTCCCATGCCCACCAAGGGCACACACCACAGATGCAGAGGATGTGTCTAACCCCCCCCCCTCCACAGTCCCATGTGGATGTAGGGACTATATAAGTGGGACCCAAGAGGAAAGATGAGTGGTCAGAGGAGTCAGCTTTGGCCATGGCAAAGTCACCTATGACTGAGACACTATCAGCCTGTGCTGAAAGAAGATTGAACCAAAGAACTGATAGGCTGTTCTATGATTAAGCTGAAAAAGTTGCCCGATTCCCAGGGAAGCCGATCAGTAATAGTAAAACATGCAAATTTCAAAAAGTAACTTCACAAACAAAAAAACACAGTAAAAACACTTTAAAACCTTACCCCAGCCCAAAAAGTAAAATAAAAAGAAGTTTTGTTCTTACCATAATGTTCCAGTTGTGTCTATTTTCATTCTTCGTTAACCTGTGAGTCTTGGTTTTGATTCTCATAACTGACTTGGCCACTTCACCAGCCTGAGATTTGAAGCTCAAGCTCCTCCTTCCTACCCATAATGCCTCTTTCTCACAGAGCACCTCAGACTGAGTTTGCTCCATTTATTTATCTACTGTTTGCCAAAAACAATTATCTATCACAGAGAAAAGGATAGAGCAATAGGAGCTCAAACAGGAACTTTGGTTCCTATAAACATATCCATCAGGTATCTCGAAGTCTTGGACTGGAGGAAGGTTAATAAAGAATGAAAACAGACAACACAGATGGAATGCTATGGTAAGAATGCAACTTCTTTATCTGATGTTGCCATTTTCATTCATTTATTAACTTGTTGGACAGAATCTCCATCTACAGAAACCCAGGGTGGCCCTCATGGAAGGACATTCCAGAGCATAGCAGAGCCAAAGACACTCCTGTTCCTGGAAATGATATCCAATTTACAATGAGTAATAAACATATGAGGATTTGATCAAGTAGCAGCTGCACAAATGTCATCAATAGATACTCCTAACCAAAAAGCTTGGGAAGTTGCCATAGATCTCCTAGAGTGAGCTTTAATCTGACCAGGCAAAGGGATGTTCTTTGAAGAATAAACAAAGGAAACACAGTCTTTTAACCATGTAGTCAAAGAGGTCTTGGCAATTGCTTTATAGGTTTATAGGTGCGTACTAGCCTAATGGCCCTGGAGCCTTTACAAGCCTAGCCCATAGGATTACCCTGGCATTGTGCCACCCAACCTTAGTTCCCAGTGTCTCTGTCACGTAAAGCCACTGGAGTGATCCCTGGGGTGAATTTTCTATTTCCCATCCACTCATCAAGATTTCTCTTGAAGAGGGCCAGTGAGGTGCGCTGCTTGACATGTATGGGAAGTCTATTCCATAGCACTTTTAGTCTCTGGGTTATGAACCTGTCGCACCAGCATGTGCTGTTGATTGTGGCAATGAGGTTGAGGTCTTTGGAGCATGTGGTGTGGAAGGATTGGGATTTCTTCAGATGTAGCATTTCTAACAGAGCTGGGTCAGACATGGCTTTGTAAGTCAAGCAGAGATCACCTCTAAATTGGTGATATGAGACAGAGAATAGTGGGGAGTTTCTTTAGTCTTTCCATATACGACAAATATTTAAGACCTAGGATCCTCTCTGTGAGGTACTTCTATGGCCTCTCCAGTTGTTGCAGGTGTTTAGGGAGGTACATGCCAAATGGGGCATTGTACTCAATGACTGTCCTAATGAGGGAAGGAGTAGAGGGAGACAATGACCTCTTTCTTCCTGGATGCAAAACTCTTAGTAATGAGATGTGCCACATAGGATTTTCTTTTTTTTTTTTTTTCAGTAATCTGTCTATTATTTTTCAATTACATAACTACTATGTATATACAATATTTACATGATTGCTTCCAAAAGTTACACAAACATTGTATATTAACACAAATTATTAAAAGGAAATTCAACATGAAAATGTCATCAGTCTATAGTATTATTACAATCTATATCTAATCTAAGATTGAATCGGTCTTATAAATATATATCCTAAGTAACAGTGGATAAGCACCTCTAGGCCAACACAATATTAAAGATTTGCTCCCATATTTTAATATTATTTATGCTTTTCTTGTGGTCATTGAGTAACAGTTTGTGCGCTAATATATGTCTTATTGCTAATGTTTTAAAATTTTCCCAAGATGTCTGGGTCGGATTCAACCAGTTTGAAGCTATGTATAGTTTCATTAATAAACAAATATTCATGATTTTGATCCTTTTTGATTTGTCTAAATTCTCTGGGGGAATATGTAGGATCATAAATTCCCAAGAGAGTGTTGATTGTTGGTAGCCCATTTTCTGTAAATGAAGTTTTAATGAATTCCAAAGTTTAAAAATGCATTTGCAACTCCAAAACATGTGAAAAAGGTCAGCTGTCTGGTCTATGCAGTATGGACAATTAGGCGAGTTCTTTGAGTCAAATTTATGAAGAGTAAGACGGGTATAGTAGGCATTGTTAAATATCATCAATTGTGTGAATAGTAATTTCTGTAGTGATACTGACTTTAATGTTAGTTTAAATGCTTCCAAGATCTTACTATCGTCAACTAGTGTTCATTTTTCCCTCCAGTAATTCGATAAGAGAATATGTTTATTATACTTCATCTCTTTTATCAATTTTTATGAGGAAGTTATATATTTTTTGTCTTGTATCAGAGCTTCCCACAGATTACGAGATATATTTAATTCCTCTACTTTAAATTCAAAGTTATTAAAGTAATTTGTAGCCAGATCTTTTAGTTGTCTCATGATAATTAGATAGGAAATAGGGAGACTTTTCTCTTTTAGAATATCGTGAACTGATATCCCAAGCAAGGGGTAGAAATCCAATATGATTAAATCTTTTATTAGAGGGAATTTCTGTAAGTCTATCAATTTATTCCCTATTACTAAATTTGGATTCTTGTGGAGTGGTTGAAACACCATCATATACTTTAATAAGTTTAATGAAGTAAAAAGATTTTGAATTGAAGTTATATAGCATTTTATATGTTCCATTAAGTCATATTTACTGAGTGTTCCTCTATTCAAAAAGGGTAAAGCTTTACAGTTAATTCCCACTCTAGTTACATGTCTATAAGTTAAAACCAACCACTTGGGTGCCCATTTCAGACTGTCCCTATCAAAGTGAATCGCCCTTAAAATTCTGTTAGCATTGATTACCAAGTAATAAGTTTCAAAATCCGGTAAATCTAGACCTCCCCTATTCTTTGGAGCCATCAGTTTCTCATATGTTATCCTCGTTTTCCTAGGTTCCCAAAGAAATCTCCCTAGATCTATATGAATCTGTTTAAAGAATTTCCTCATGATTCTGAGTTGTGTAGCTCTAAGTATATATAATATTCTGGGAAGAACATTCATTTTGATAATTGCAGTTCTTGCCATCATTGGTAATTTCAGTTTACTCCATCTTTTCAAATCTAATGTTATCTGATCCCAAGTTGATTTAACATTATTTATAAAAAAATCTCTATTATTAGTTGAAAATACAATACCCAGATATTTTGTTCTTTCTTCCGTCATTACCTGTCCTATCAATGGTAGCAATGAAAAGGGTGTAGGTGTCTTTAATGGGAATATTTTAGATTTCTTAAAGTTAAGTTTATAGTTAGAGATTTTCTCAAAGTCTTCTACTGCTTTTAATATTTTCTCAGTATCTGACACAGGTGTGGTGTGGTACAGTATACATTTAAATCATCTGCGAAAGCAGCCATATTTATCTTCATACCATATAATAATGGGGGATTGTAAAAAACATTTTGTTTAAGGTGTAAAAATAATGGTTCTAAATAAAGATTAAATAGAATAGGAGATAATGGGGCACCCTTGTCGGGTACCATTTTTAATTTGTATTCTTTTAGAGCATTCTTGATTGATAAATACATTTCTATATGCATTGTTATATATTTTCCTTAATGTTAAGATAAAATCCTGAGGTATATTAAAGTATGATAACATATCAAATAGATACACCAAATTAACTCTGTCAAATGCTTTCTGTGCGTCAATTATAACTGCATAAATATTGAGATTTTTGTACTTGGCATAGGAAATTAATGTGTGAAGCGTTAATGTATTATCAGTGGTCTGTCTCCCATCAATGAACCCCACCTGTTCCTCTGATATTATTAGATTTGTAACCCTTTTCAGTCTATTTGCCAGGATAGATGTCATAATTTTCATGTCTATGTTCAAGAGTGAAATGGGTCTGTAATTATCTGGGTTTTTAGAATCAGTTTTTTCTTTTGGTATCAAAACTGTCTTTGAGGCATTAAAGTGGGGATCATTAATTTTATTTTGAATTATATAATTAAATGTCTGTGAAAGTATTCTACTCAAAATCTCACTAAAAGTTTTGTAGAATTCAGAGGTCAATCCATCCGGCCCTGGGGCTTTATGTGGTTTCAACTTCTTAATTATTTCTGTTACCTCCTCCGCTGAAATCGGTTTAGTTAAATCCCTATGAGACTCGTTATCAATACTCAGGAATGTGATCTTCTGTAGGAAATCTTTCCTAGCTTTATCTGGTAAAAGTGTCTGCTGATCACCATATACCTGATTAAATATTATTTCAAAAGTATTCATAATATCTGCCTTATTAGTATATGTTTTATTGTTATAATATATTTCTGATATTAACAGTGTTGATTTCGTTTGGTTAATAATGCGTGCTAGTGCTTTTGAGGGAGTCTGAATATGATTCGTGTATTTTACTAAATTTCTCTGTTCATAAAATGATAGTTTACTATTATGTAATAAAAACAATTCTTTTTGACACTTTAATAAGTCTGTTTCTATTTGTTTATTGTAGTACCTCATTGACTCCTGGTCTAGTAACTTAATTTTGGTTTCTAATTCTTGTAGTTCCTTGTTTTGCATTTTTTTATAGTAAGTAGCTTTCTGAAGGAAAATCCCTCTTATTTGGGCTTTAGTTGTAGCCCATTCTATATTAACAGGGTGTCTGTTTTTGGGGAGGTAATGGAGTAACTGTTTAAGTGTCTCTAACTTCTCTCAATATGTCATCTTTCCTTAGTAAATATGGATTTAAAGACCAATTGTATCCTCGAAGTCTCCTATTACTCATATTATTATTGTTTAGTGTTAATGTAATCTTTGAGTGGTAAGATAGTTGTCGAGCTTGGGTAGAAACACATGGGTCAGCAGCAATCAATAATTCTGAGATAAAAAAAAAATCAATTCTCGACCACATTTTATGGCAACTTGAGTAAAAAGTAAAATTCTCTGCTTTCCTTTGTGTATTTGTATGTTTAAATGGGTCATATAATTTAAAATCGGTTTTAAATTCTTTCAGTGCTATCATCTGTTTATTAAAAGCTTTATACGAACCGAGTTTATCTAACTTGGGATCTTGATACGAGTTCCAATCACCTCCCATTAATATATAACAGTTGTTATATTGTTGTAAAATGGAGTAAAGTGAAGTTATAAAATGGTGCTGATTAGTGGAAGGGACGTATATATTCATAAGTAATATGGGTTTATCATAGATCTTGGATACCAGAACCACTAAACACCACCGTCCCTCTTTATCTACTTTGACATCTAAGATTTTCTCTTGGTATCGGTTTTTAATTATAATTTCCACCCCTGCACTGTTCGTTGTCCCTTCCGCCACCACTATCTCCCTAATCCATTTCTTATCCTTCAGTGTATCCCACTGATCATTAGTCAAATGAGTTTCTTGTAGTGAAATAAAGTCTGCTTTTGATTGGAAAAACAGATGTAAAAATAGCTTCCTTTTTCCCATGTTCTGGAGTCCTTTAACATTCCAAGATTCTATTATCCACATATGAAGCTTTTTAAAATTGTATTCCTATTATCAAGAGACAACCTTAGATTACAGTATATTAACATATCATAGATTATTTGGAAGCAAATCTGACATCCCATCCCTACCCAGTGCTTATCCACTATTCCTCTGGACCAGGATGTACATAGGTTTTTCACATTCCTTGAATGACTCTGGTTATCTAAATTTCTAACTCTACAACCTAACACAAAAACCCCATGCAAAAAACCTACAACCACTATCTCTAAATCTACAAAGCTTAATCCAAACATTCCCTAATAAACACTACTAACTACTTAACTACAGCTCTGGACATATTTATATAGTCAAACACATTTACTAATTGTTGTATGAAAATCCAGTTTAACTAATACCTCACTATATTGATAATCAGCAATAACAATAATAGATTTTAACTTCTTGTCATATACAATAGTAATTATTAATACTCAGAGAAAGCAAACAGTTGTTAAACATTGCAAGACAATTCTAGGCTTATTTTTATTTAAATGTTCTAACTGCTTTAGTTAATTGTCTTCTTCCAAAAGTAACATTCTACTAAAACTTGTAAAATATTATGGGTAACAATAAAACTGTACTACACAAAGCAATTGGCTAAATGACTGTGTCCATATAAAATACATTTAAAATACTAGAGAGAAGGAAGAACTAAATGTGATATTTGAAACATTTCAAGTTCACAGTTTTGCATACATTTGTTATACTAAGACCATCATGTTACTCTATTAAACAAAGCATACGCATACATTTTGCCAATTAAAAATGAAAAAAAAAAACCTAAGAGAAAAAGAGAAAAAAAAAACAAGAACAGAGAAATAGAGATACAATTACCATATTCATTCACAGTACAATGTAATACCCTTCTATTTTAATCAGCCCATTCATACTAGTATTTCCTACCTGTACAGCTGTACATTCCTCATACCACACTGAAGCTATTTACCCTCCAAATAAGTCCAGGAAGCTTCGTTTTTAATTTTAAACAGTTTCTACAGCTTCCCTATAGTCCTTCCTGCTTGATCAGCTTGTTTTCTTCATTTCGATTTCGCGACGGGGGAACTAGTTCATGGACGGACCTCCCAGATGCGCTACGTTGAAGTCAGTCCCCCTGCAGTCTCCAAAGAACTTCCTGCTACTTCGTGGCTTGTTTACGATCATTGAAGCCATAAATCCTCGGAAAAACCTCGTGGACACGCTGGAACTTCAAGATAAAGAGGTAATTAAGTGTTTCCCAGGGCCTGGTAAAAAAAAAAAAAAAAAAAAGAACAAACAAAGAGTTATAAAGCCTCGGATCGTCGTGATTATGGAATCCCAGTCTGTCTAATGCTGAAAGAAAAGCCTGGATGCTTTGATTAAACTTCTGAAGGTGGGTGCTTTGAAAAGCATCAAAAAGGTAGGTTTTGCTTCTTTTTTAGTGTTTATTGAATATTTAGTACCATCCACTGTGAAAATTAAAGTATTAGGAAACTTCATTTGAAATCTGATGTTTTTTTCAATCAAAAACTTGCAGTATGGAGCTAGCAGTTGCCTGGATTGCCGTATTTGTATTGGTAAGTCCTGTGTCATGGACATTTTGTTATTTTGCCACATGATAAATCCACCATTCTTTTTAATAGTTAGAAGTATTTTGCTTGCATCTTGGTAATTCAGTATTTTGGCATAAACAGGTCTAGGTGCATTTGAAGCAAATGATTCTCTGATTGCTCTGTGAGCTCTTTCTATAACAATCTGTTTAACACTGTCAGAGTCCTTAAACAGTGTTTCAAGTATTTGTATTATGGTAGCATTAAGCTCATTGTATTGAATTGTTTCTGGGAGTCCTCTAATTATTATATTATTCCGTCTGGATCTTGCTTCCAGGTCTAAAATTTTATTTTGCATGGTTTGAATGTCTGCATCATGAGAGTCTGTTTTTTTCGTAAGCATTATTATTTTTCCTCACTTTCAGCTATTCTTGTTTCTGACTTATCCATCCTTTCCAAAATTTGATTACATGTGGCACTATACGTAAGCATTTGGGTTGATAAATCTTTTAAGGCTTCTTGAATAGGTAACCATGCTGATTTAATTTCCTCCATGCTGACCGGTTGATCTGGTTTATTTGTTATTCCTGTTTTTGCAGTCTCCCTTTGTGTAACTGTTTTCTGTCTTTTAAAAATAGCTTCTTTCTCCGGAGATTGCAAAGCTGATAGTTTAGTTTTAGAAGTTGTGATTTCCATAGTTTTGTCTTCTTTTGACATTTTGATATACTGCAAACGTATTTATACCAGGAGTAAGGCCTCAGCTGAGAGATATGTAATTCCTTTGTTTGTTGCTCTGTTCAGAGTCAGGCTGACCATCAGTTCCAATCCTGCTGTTACAAAATATTTTTTCTTTATTTTTTCCTCTCAGAAATGAAGATAGATCCTAGTACTTTAGTTATTGCTGCCAATTAGCGTATTAAATCTTATGATATCTCCACAGGGTTAGTTTTTATTTCTGATATCTGAAGAGCTGTAGACTTGCAGTGTTTAAAGAATGGCGGCCATCTTTGAATCACATAGGATTTTCTGACCACAGTGGCAATGTGGTGGTCAAAACAGAGGTTGCTATCAACCTGTGTTCCCAGAGCTCTTATAACGCCTTCTGCATTCAGTGGACTACCATCGATGTGGTAATTTATGGGAACTGGGTTTTTCCCAAAGGGGATGACGACACATTTTTTGGCATTGAGTTTAAGGCCATGGTTCTGACACCAGTTGGTCTCAGTGAGGCCTTTCTGTAGGATGTCAACATCAATTGGGGAGTTAATAATAGCTCCCAACTTGCAATCGTCTATGAACATTGTCAGCCAGAGTCCCTTCATGTTGGCCTGGATTTCAGAGAAGTAGATACCAACCAGGAGAGGACCCAGGACCGAACCCTGTGGGACTCCACTCGTGACTAGTTGGCAGTCTGACTTGGAGTCAGCTACTTTCACACTGTGGGTTCTACCTGTGAGCCAGTTTGCAACCCACCTAGTGATACAGGGGTTGATGCCTAGCTTAGTGAGTTTTTCTATGATTCCTGAGTGGGGAATGGTATCAAAGCCTTGGTCAGATCAAGGTATGCTGTATGAACCACCTTGCCTTCATCCACAGCTCTGGTGACTGACTCAAAGAAGTTGACCAAGTTGGGCAGGCATGATCTACCCTTCACAAAACCAAACTGCGTAGGATCCAGAGTTTGGAGATTCCCTATATCCTTGTTTATTAGGTCCATGATAATGTGTTCCATAGCTTTGCATATTAGACTCATCAGGCTAATGGTACGATAGTCCCCAGGGTCTGTAGTCGCTCCTCCTTTGTGGAGAGGGATGACTGTAGTAGTGCGCCATTTGGTAGGGACAAAGCCTGAGGTTAGGCTATGATTGAACAGGACACACAGGTGAAGTGCCAGTTCACTCTGTAGTTCATGTAGAACACAGCTAGGGATATTGTCAGGTCCCATAGAAGCTGAATTCTTGGCCTTGGACAGTGCTGTTTTAACCTGTGCAGCAGTAATACTGGGTGCCTGGCAATCTACTGGTATTGTGACTGGTCCCTTAGGGGAGGAGAGAGGGGTAAAGTTGGTGCTGAATCTGTCGGCCAGTATATTGGCAGTATCTGTTGGCTCAGTATAGGAGGTACCATTGTGCAGTAACTCAGAGCAAATATGGGTATTGCCATGGAGATTCTTTACATAAGTACAGAATACCTTGTAGTGGTCTTTACTATCTGCTGCAATTCTGTTTTCATAGCTAGCTTTAGAGGGTTTGATGCTGGATCTCAACTTTTTGTTGAGACTGATAAGGGAGTTTTTCCAGTCTTGGGAATTAACCTTATTCCGCATCAGTTTTCTCCTTCTGTTGTAGAGTTTGTTTATGACAGGGACCACCAGAGTGGCTTCCTTTTTTGGGAGGAGAGCGTCTTGGTTCTATTGGGTATGGCAAGATCAATGCATTTGTGTACATGTTCGTACAGTGCATTGGTGTATGATTCGGTGGTCATGTAGCTGATCTCCATTTGCATGAGTGTTTTTAGGAGCCCAAAGTTAGCTTTGGAGAAGTTTCTCACGGTGGTTACCTTTGCGAGGGGGGGATATGGATTTCCAAGGTGATTAGTTTGTGGTCGTTCTAACCAGGGAGGAGTTGACTATTGGTGTGGAGCAATGGTTGCCCATGTTAGTAATGACCAGGTCAAGGATATTGCTCCCTCTAGTGCGGGTAAGGAGATGGTCCAAGGGATTGGAATTAATGAATTCTAGGAAATGCTGGGAAAGTGTATTAGTACATGAGTGGTTTTTCCAGTATATGGGAGGGTAGTTGAAATTGTCCGGTATGAGAGTGTTAGGTTGGACCTTAATATACTCCAGGGTGCTTGGGACATGGTTGAGGACCTATAGCAGGCTATGACCTGAACCACGATCTTACCCAATGTTAGCTGCACCTGAAGTATCTCAGATGCGTTATGTTGGGCTTTACCTCTTTTAATGTCTGAAAAGGATATGAACAATTTTTCAGATGTTCTAAAAGCCTTTGTTCTGTCTAGGTAAAAAAAATAGTTGTCTATGAACATCAAGTAAATGAAGACTGTATTCTCCCTTATTCTGAAGGTTAGGAAAGAAAACAAGGAGGTTAATAGGAGTGGTTGATATTACCTTCTGTAGCAACTATAGGCAAGAAGGAAGGGTTGGTGCGTAAGGTTACTCTATCTTTGTGAAATATTAAATAAGGAAACTTACAACTCGAGATTCTTCTTGCCAAAGTAATAGCTACCAGGAAAAGTGTCTTCCATGATAGAAACTTTAAATCTACTGTGGCCGCCAGTTCAAAAGAGGGATGAACCAGTGATTGCAACATAATGGACAAATCCCAAGGGGAGTTGGAGCTTTAATTGGAGAAAGAAGTAGAAAGGTGCCCCTAAGAAAAGGCTTTACAAAGTTTAGATGAAGCTAATGATGTAGAGTCCTCTCCCAAATGAAAAACTTGAAATTGCTGCCAAATAAATGTTGACAGTGGAATAGCTAGCTCCATCATTAAAAAGGAAAGCCAAAAATTCCAACACCACAGAGACAGTGGCTATTTGTTTCTGTTGAGCTCATATGGAAAATGTTTTTCACTTACTCTTATAAATCTTCCTGTGGAGGTTTTATGGGGAGAAATCAAGATCTTCGGGACAGGGGATAAAAGCCTGGGATGTCTGGCCATAATTAGAATTGGAGCAAACATGCTGTTAGTTTGAGGCCTTGAAGGTCCAGGTGAATGCCTTCTGCAAGAACTCAGAAATTAGGGGCAACGAGGGAAAAGCATAAAGTAGACCAGGAGGCCAAGCATGAACTACAGCATCCCTTGTTGACTGTCCCTGAGGAGGGATGAAGACAAATTTCCTGCTGCATTTGTTGTTCAGAGGGGAAGCAAAAAGATAGCAGCAGGGTTGACCCCATCTTTGGAAGATCATGTTTGCCATGGATTGGTTCAGAGACCCCTCATGAGGCATCAGTAGAAGTTGGCTGAGCCTGTGGCCTAGGCTGTTGGACTCTCCCAAAATGTGTTACCACTAGAAAGCACTTGGTAGAGATCACCCATTGCCACACTATCTCCTTGACACACAGCGGTAATATCTGGTTCCTCCCTGTTTATTGATGGACCAGACCACTGACATATTTTCCTTCTGTACTGCAATAGTCCCTAGAAGAAGAAAGCTGTGTAGCTCTTGCAACGCCATTAAGAACTGCTCTCATCTATAGGACATTAATAGGGAACGTTGTTCTCCTGAGACGTCCACGTGTCTTGAACCGTCCGACCCAGATAATGCGCCCCCACCCCATAAGGGAGGCATCCGTGGTCAACGTGGCATTTGGAGAAGGAAGAACAAAGGTGCATCCTTGAGTAAAGTCTGCAGAGTGAAGCCACCATAGCAGAGACTCTGCATAATTGGGAAAGTCTGATGGGAAGGCTTAGAGGATTTGTGTGTGCAGACCATTGAATCACTAAAGTTCATTGTAAGATTTTCATGTGAAGGCGTGCTGTGGGCAAAAGGGGTATGGTGGCCACCATAGAACCGACAGCTCTGAGAATCAAACTCAGTGGAGGATTTGGTATGGCCAGAATTTGTTTGAAATGAAAACGTAGGCTCGACACTCAATCCACTGTGAGATAAGCCCAAGAAACTGTTGTGTCTAGACGTGCCTCTATAAAATATATCACATGATTTTGATCCAACTGGGATTTCAAAGCACAAAAGAGGCACACCACGATGATTCTTCAGGTTTTAATGAAAAATTAAAACATCAAACGAACAGCTGTAGAAAGGAGTGAGCGCTTTCACGTTTTAACAAACGCTTCTTCAGACTTAAAATACATCTAAATAATGTGTTCTTATATACTCACAGTTAATTGAATAATTGAGACAATTAAAATAATTCAAAATATGTCACAGTCATCCCTTATTAAAGGTATATTGCTACATTAATAGCTTATATATTATACTTTATCTTATAACTGTGTATATAATATTTTTATGCAAAACATATCTATTAAAATAGACATTTTAAAATGACAATAAATAACAATAATAATATAAGAACATGTATATAAAAAATAACTTCAAGGCAAACTAAAAATTGGTATCCCACATTTAACTCTGTCATATAAAGCAAAATAGAATTCATCACTTGAGTAGTGTATCAAAATAATAAAATTATTAGACATGTACATATATACATCCATTTATAATAAAAGTACATGTATAAAAATATAGCATACATAAATTAAATTGACTTACTTACTATAAAACACAGATATTAGTGACTATAAGGTCTCCCTTTTAGAAAAGGTTTAAGTGTTATTTTATCATTGAGGCTGTGGCCTCTGTGTGCTTGTAGCCTTAATATCCATTTATTTTCCTTCTCTTCAGTTAGGTTCTTTATGTCACCTAGTCTGTCCATCTTAACTAACTCAAGTACTTGAAAGGTGAATTTATGCTTAGATCCTAGACTCAATACATGTCTGGCTAAAGCATTCCTGTCGTCCTCTCTATTTATGGCATATATATGCTCCCTGATTCTCTCTCGTAACGTTCTATTGGTTTTTCCTATATAGAATGATTTACATAATAGACACTTTGCCAAATATATCAGGTCTCTGGATCTACAATCAGCATATCTATCAAACTTAAAATTATTACCATTATCAGGATGTGTGAAACTATTTTCCTTTGCTATATAGCTACATTGATTACAGTGTCTGCATGGGAACGTACCTTTCCTTTGTGTTAAAGGAGCTGCCTTTATATTATTTTCATAGCAGAGTAACTTCTTAAGGGATTTCATGTTCATATATGTGATATCAGGCCTGTCACTTATATCTTTCAGCCTGTCATCTACCAATAACATTCCCCAATTATTGGTTAAAATATTTCTAATAGTATTATTCCTATTTGTAAAAGGTATCACTATTCTATTCTTAGCTGTTCCTATCTTAGTTCTTTTTGTCCTATTACCATCTCTACTAGTTCTATGTAGGAATGGTCTACCCCTACCCTCTCTTTCCAAGGAATTATCTTGAAAAACTTTATTCAATACTTGTTTATCATATCCTCTGTTTAAAAATTCTTCTCTTAGTGTCTCACATTGTTCTTGATGTCTCATATCATCTGTTACTAACCTGGAGACCCTTAATGTCTGACCTTTAATTATATTAGAATAAATAGAATTATGATAAACAAGTATTGAATAAAGTTTTTCAAGATAATTCCTTGGAAAGAGAGGGTAGGGGTAGACCATTCCTACATAGAACTAGTAGAGATGGTAATAGGACAAAAAGAACTAAGATAGGAACAGCTAAGAATAGAATAGTGATACCTTTTACAAATAGGAATAATACTATTAGAAATATTTTAACCAATAATTGGGGAATGTTATTGGTAGATGACAGGCTGAAAGATATTATAAGTGATAGGCCTGATATCACATATAAGAACATGAAATCCCTTAAGAGGTTACTCTGCTATGAAAATAATATAAAGGCAGCTCCTTTAACACAAAGGAAAGGTAATGCTCCATGCAGACACTGTAATCAATGTAGCTATATAGCAAAGGAAAATAGTTTCACACATCCTGATAATGGTAATAATTTTAAGTTTGATAGATATGCTGATTGCCAAATATATCAGGTCTCTGGATCTACAAAGTGTCTATTATGTAAATCATTCTATATAGGAAAAACCAATAGAACGTTACGAGAGAGAATCAGGGAGCATATATATGCCATAAATAGAGAGGACGACAGGAATGCTTTAGCCAGACATGTATTGAGTCTAGGATCTAAGCATAAATTCACCTTTCAAGTACTTGAGTTAGTTAATAAGACGGACAGACTAGGTGACATAAAGAACCTAACTGAAGAGAAGGAAAATAAATGGATATTAAGGCTACAAGCACACAGAGGCCACGGCCTCAATGATAAAATAACACTTAAACCTTTTCTAAAAGGGAGACCTTATAGTCACCAATATCTGTGTTTTATAGTAAGTAAGTTAATTTAATTTATGTATGCTATATTTTTATACATGTACTTTTATTATAAATGGATGTATATATGTACATGTCTAATAATTTTATTATTTTGATACACTACTCAAGTGATGAATTCTATTTTGCTTTATATGACAGAGTTAAATGTGGGATACCAATTTTGTTTGCCTTGAAGTTATTTTTTTATATACATGTTCTTATATTATTATTGTTATTTATTGTCATTTTAAAATGTCTATTTTAATAGATATGTTTTGCATAAAAATATTATATACACAGTTATAAGATAAAGTATAATATAATATATGAGCTATTAATGTAGCAATATACCTTTAATAAGGGATGACTGTGACATATTTTGAATTATTTTAATTGTCTCAATTATTCAATTAACTGTGAGTATATAAGAACACATTATTTAGATGTATTTTAAGTCTGAAGAAGCGTTTGTTAAAACGTGAAAGCGCTCACTCCTTTCTACAGCTGTTCGTTTGATGTTTTAATTTTTCATTAAAACCTGAAGAATCATTGTGGTGTGCCTCTTTTGTGCTTTGGAATATAAACAGGATTTTTCTTGAGAGACACTTCATCCAGTACTGGTTTGTTTTTGCTGAATTCCAACTGGGATTTCTCCAAGTTGAGAGTTATGCCAAGATATGGGGCCAACTAAAAAAGGTAATCCCCCCACCTGAGTCAGACGATGCCTGGTTGGAACAGTCAAGAGCCAGTCATCCAGACAGGGGAATAGCCGGAACCCCTGCAGCCTGAGATGAGCTACAACCACCACCAAAGCATTTGGTGAATACCCTGGGGGCTGTGGTGAAACCAAACGGGAATGATCTGAACTGAAAATGACTGGCTCCTAGCCTGAAACGAGGGTAACTTCTGGAGCACTTGTTCATCCTGATGTGGTAGTATGCATCCTTCATGTCTACTGAACACAAAGTTTGAGGTGTCTATTGTGACTGGGTATTTTGGAGCAGAAGGGGTGAACGGGAAACCAAGATGTGGAGATATCTGATGTCTCTACCACATGATCTCTTTTCTTACAAATTATAACACTGGAATTTGAAAAGACAGAGTGTAGATGCTGGGACCAAAGATTTCAGATATTTGGAGCCTTGCAATAGGTATTATGAGAATCACAGATGCTATGAGACTAAGAATCCTAAGAAATTGCCTGACAGAGAAGTCTGAGTGGAAAATCCCAGGAATATATCAAAATATAGACTGAAAGAAAGTCTCTCTGTACTGAGGTGTCCAATGAACACCCCAGAAAAACAATCTTGTAAGGTGTCAGAAAAGACTAGTGAATATTCTCTTGGAAACTCAGCATGTGTAAGAGACCCCTTACCCAAGAAAGAGATTCCTGACACTGAAAAAGACTGCAAAGATAAGCTCACTAAATATGGAAAAAAAGATATCCTGCATCTGCCATCACAGGAGCTAGACACTTTGTGAACACTCCTAGAGCAGTGGATAGTCCAAAGGGTAAAGCAGGGAACTGATAATGTGATCCAGACAGACATACACACACACAACCTTAAGAAGCACCTGAAATCTGGATGAATGTGATTATATGCATCTTTTTAATCCAAGTTCACTACAACTTAAACAAGAAAGGGGTACCAGGTTATGAAGTGAAAGAATTCAGAACTTGGCCACTACCACAGACTAGTTCAGGGAAGGTCTCAAAGAATCGTTCTTTGGCACCAAGCGCATTCTTGAACAAAAACTTTCTAAAAGAGGAAGAACTTCTATTAACCCCCTCCCCCAGAGGCAGCATATAAATCAAGACAGGCACAAAGAGAAGAGCTTGGTATGGCAGATGAGAAAAAATCTCTTGGAAAGGAAGGAGAGCCTCCAATTATCATTTGTAACCTAGACAGATCACATTCAGGACCCATTTATCTGAAACAAGCTGAGGCCAAAGAGTGGAAAAAGAGTGGACTGGAGACTCAAGACATTTGAGGAGGATAAAGGGGACTGCCAGGGTGGGAGGCGTAAAGGTCCCTCACATGGTCATCCTGACTTGACTGTCCTTTGTTTTTTTTGGGGGGGTTGCCCTGCTTTCTTTTTGAAACCCCCCAGCTATTGTTTTTTTAAAGTGTCTGCTTACCAGCATTCTGCTGGGACTGTTTATTTCGCTTTTTGCCAAAGTTAGAGAGGGAAGGATAAAATCCTTTGGAAAATTTGAGAGATGGAGGGATGAAACACCTGAAAGATTCCCTGGATCGGCTTTCCCCACTTTTTGAGGATGTCTGTAGATGGTCCAAAAACTAAATCCCTACCCATAGGAGAAATCAAAATTTCATTTTTGACATCTTCAAGTTTGAGAATGCAGCTGGGTAAAGCTCTTCCCCAGTGTCTGCAGCCCCGGAGAAAGTGTCCACGGAATCACAAAAACATTCTAAGGAATGTGTAGCGACTTGTGAAACAGATTAAACTAAATTACACAGAACAGAGTTTTCTTCACAAACAGAAACAGATGTCAAACCATCAGAAGAATTAGATACCAATATGTTGCTCATACTTTCACAATTAGCCAGGATAAATTTGAACATATGAACCTGAGTTTTGAAACCACTAAAAACGAAGTGCTTAGCAGCAGCTGGATTTACTAAAACAGATGCTGTGTCAGGTCTGAGATTGGTGTATAAAATCTTGAAAACTGAAGAACTTAATCAGCTTTTTTAGGTGCAGCAGGCTGGCAGAGAAATTGCATGCAGTGACACAGATTCTCCAAAGTAGACATAACTGGAAGGATAGCTGAAGGTTCTGGAAATTCCAGTTGTAACAAATTATATTTTCTAATGGACTGAGGAACCTCACTATTTTTCCACTGAAAGCATTGACTTATTCTGGAAATCATCTCAGAGAAAGAAAATTGTCACAGTGACACTGATACCACACTCTCCTCAGAATCAGAAACATGAGGAGAAAAGACTGCACCTGTCCCCTTCACATTCTCCCACAGGTTCAATCTCTTGAACCTCTTCATGGAAATAGGAATCTCTTACTTTTACCAGAAATAGCTTTATAAGAGGGGTCAAAAGTCTGCAAAAAAAAAAAACCTGAGCCAAGCCTAATAAATTACTCCTCTGCCGAGCAACTGATAAGACAAATGTTTATTTTTCCAATTCTTTACGACAGGAATCTCTGATGAAACAGCTTGAGAATTGCCAGCAACAATTTTCCCAGGGATGGGCACAATATTCTAGAAAAGCAGGTGCACCTTCCCTACATCTTATCAAATGACCAACAGCAGTATCTCTACCTTGCCCACAAAGAGGACTCCCAACAGCCACAGAGGATGTGTCTAACCCCTGGGTCCATGGTGGCTGTATAGACTACACCAGAGTAACAAATGGGTGGTCTGAGGAACCAGCTTTAGCCACAGTAAAGTTGAACTGTGGCTGAGGCAAAACACCAGTCTGCTGTGGTGGCAAAGGCTGCTTAATAATCTTTCTTTTTGTGTCTGGAAGAAGGCCTAATCACGAAACTGTTATGCTGCTCCATGGTCAAGCAGAAAACTATGCTTGATTTTTGGGAAGCTTAGCAACAATAGTCAGTAAAACAGGAAAATAGCAAAAAAGTATTCACCCAGAAAAAAAACAGTAAAAAACATTTTAAACACTTTCCACACCCCCAAAAGCAAAATAACAGATTCTCCACAGAAAAGTAGTTTTAAACTTATAAAAAGTGCACCCCAGTCTGAAAGTACATAAAAATCACAAAACAGTCAACAATAACTACCTTAAAAGTACTTATTTAAAGAAAAGTTATTTTTTTGCAAAGAAAAAGCAAAATGGACATTTTTCCCCACAAAGGTACCTATATGCTCGGCAATGTAAACCAGAGTTAGCCAACCTCTGAAGCCTTAAAAGCCTGCAGAGAAGTGTTCTCAACAGCTGGAAAGCTCACAAAGGTTTGGCACTTAAACCTGACTTTTAGTTTGAGCTGGCAACAGCTGGGTGTGTGGAAGGTGCCCTAAAGCTTTGGAAGCTGGTGGCTATTGTATCCTATACAGGATATAAACCATACAACTTGGGCTATTTCAGCAGTGGATATAATGATGATCTTCTGTTACTACGTTTGGAACAAATATTTTAATTTTATAGTTTTTGTGTACCTAGTAATAATAGTATTTTATTCTCCCTCTTAGAGTTAAAATGTTTTGTGGAATGTGAGGGATAGACTATTTTTCAATGTCCGGAGTTTAAAGAGGTCTTAAAGTTTTGTTCAAAGGTGTTTTTGTACTTCTGACCAGCTGATACTAGGCAAACAGTCTACATTAAGATACTTGCCATATAATGCTTCTTCAGTTACTATAATTTAATGGTGTTCACTTCATTTGTGAAGAAGCAGAGCCATAGCTAGGTTAACTAACACCCTCCCTTGTCAATCCTCACTCCCAAAAAGACAGATCTAAAGTTGATGACAAAAAGAAAAAGTGGGAGGTCTTCCTTCATAAAGGTCAGACTCAGAACAATAGTAAAGAACTTATGCAAGCTCCATGCTGGTTACTAAAACACTAACCTACTAAATGCATTTATGGAGTTATGGTATCACTAGCTCCTTTTTAAATGAACACCCAGTATTGTACTTTCAGCAGATTGGTAACTGCTACTGGTGTCCCATTAAAAGTTGGAACCTGGGGCAGCCACCCCCCTTTTACCCTACCCTTGTTAATGCACAGTTTAAAAGGGCTATACTGGATAACCCAGGGGAGAATTTATAAATATCCATCCAATTATCCAGACTCTGAAATTGGCCAAAGTATTGTGACATATAGGACAACCTGTTCCATAGGCATGAAATATATTAATTTATTTGTTGGCGGAGGTTGAAATCCATGGTACAGGTTGTCCAGGGAGCCAATGGTTCTGTGTAAGTACAGGAGGTCAAAAAGGCCAGGGACTTTCATGGCTCAAAAAAGGCAAAGGTCACTGCAAAGGTGGTGACAAGGGGTTCCTATCATGTAGTCGAACTTTTACAAGCTCGAACCACATATGGTCAAGACCATAAGTTCAAATTTGGAAATGTTCGAGCGTTGGAATGGAAATCTTCATAAGCGGAGGTTTCCGTTTTGTTCAATGTGGTGTGATCTTAGAGTTGGTATATTTAAGTAGCGGGGGGTGTGGGGGGGGCTTGGCCCCTTGCTTACAACTTTTTTTTTTCCCATAGTCGAAGTTTTGTAACTTCAAACATAATGGTTCGACCATTAGGTGTTCAGAGTTATAGAACTTCGACTATGTCATATACAGCCGGTGACAAGAGACTGAATACAAAGGAAAGAGCTGCCAGTCTATACAGATAACTATGTGACTTGAGAACACTTATCTTTTTGTTGGGAAACCCTGACACTTGGGTACATGTACAAAACGCAAATCAACGATGGGCATTATAAGGTATGTGTACCAGTGAACTAACACTTCCTCAGCTCTACAGGAAAGGCCTTTTGATATGTACATATACTGTTGTATGTATGTATATATGCAGTTGTTGTTGTGTCTTTCAGCTTTAGGGGTCGCCAGAGCAGAACTCCAGTCTGCTAATGACTGGCAGTAGATTTTTATGTGCCGAGTTGCCGGCTCTGACGCACAAGTATGTATATATGCAGTATACACAGAAATATAAAATGTAACAGTAGTCACAAACTAAGCCATTTTTTCACACAGATGAAGTCTGAACTTTTGCTAGGCTTGACGAAGACTGAGGGACAACCAAAAATCTTAACAGCATGGCTTCCACCAGTTGTTCTGACAGTTTATAATGTTAATGTGAACTATACTCTGCCACACATTACACAATATTAAAACACTTGCATTAGTGACTAAAAATAAAGGCCTATGGAGACACAAGCTGTTTGACAACATAAAACACATTTTCAGATGAAACTGGCATCCACCTGATATGAAAAACACCTTGTTCTACATTCTGCATGCATTGAACATTACAGTGGCACAATTCCAAGGAGACAAACAAACCAAGTTAACACTTGCATGGACTAGACTACGATATTGAGATTATTCTGCATTTTCCACCATGTACAGAGCAGCTCTAGTACTAACATTTATTCAAATGATTTGCATCTGTGATTAATGCACTCAAAATACATTTTAATTGCAATTCATGTCTGTTTGTTTTTCCAGTCATCAGATTCTCTCATTTTTTCCTAGACTGCAACTGGTTCACAATGATATACATAAAAAGCCTGAACATCTTGAAAGCTTCTGATTATACATGATCAGAGACAGAAAGATACAATTCCACTTATTTTTTGTAACCATAACTTACGGCATGCTGCATAACTTAAGTTATCCAGAGCTGAAAAGTACAGTTGTGTACACTTACCATAAATGTAGATGTTCGAGTGTATTCACTGTTGCAGTCCTAACAGATGGGTTATCCGGCTCCCAGTAGCCCTCAGTCAGCCAGAATACCAAAGGTAAGTAAAAATGACATCAGTTGTAAAGGACGTCAGGGCATCCAATACAAAAGTTGGCAGCATTATTCATTTCCTCAGTCTTTCATGCCAAAACAGTCAGAAAAGACAAAAAGGCTAAGCCAAATACCAATTTGACAAATAATATCCAATTCAGCCTATACCTCAGGAAAAAAGAATAGGAGGAGACCAAAAAAGGGGAAGGAGGGAGGGAAACCAGGACTGCAACAGTGAATACACTCGAACATCTACATTTATGGTAAGTGTACACAACTATACTAGTTTCATCGTGTTTCACTGTTGCAGTCCTAACAAATGGGTTGATTATCAAAGCCCAGTGAGAAGGGAAGAGGAACCAACAGAATCAAGGGTTGGAGATAATGCCCTGCAATACAGCAGTGGCAAACCCTGCCCTGGCTCTGGAAAACAGAGGCAAATGATAATGTTTTCTGAATGTGTAAACTGAAGACCAAGTGGCATCCTCCAAAATATCTTTAGTAGGGACACACCTTAAAAAGGCTGCAGAAGTCGAAGCTGCTCTAGTTGAGTGGGTTCTAACCCCTTGAGGAGGAACTTTGCCATAAAAAGAATAACAAAAGTTGATGCAATGTGCAATTCACTTGGAAATGGTTTGCTTAGAAATAGCCTTGCCCTGAGCTCCACGGGCAAAACTAACCAATAACTGAGCTGATTTCCAAAGGTCCTTAGTCCTGTGCAGGTAAAACCTGAGCTGTCTGTGTACATCAAGAAAATGCAGGATACTTTCACCTTTATTTTGAGGATTAGGAAAGAAGGTAGGAAGGTGTATGGAGTGATTAAGAGTCAAGCTAGAAACCACCTTAGGCATAAAGGAAGGGTTGGTTCTCAAAGAGACCCTGTCTGGATGGAAAATAATTAAAAGGCTCCACAGCCATCAAAGCCTGCAGCTCCAAAACCCTCCTTGCTGAAGTTATAGCCAAGAAGAAAGCAGTCTTCCAAGAGAGATACTTTAAATCTGCAGAGGCAGCTGGCTCAAAAGGAGGAAGAGTGAGTTTCTCTAGAACACAATTACGATCCCATGCTGGAGTAGGTGCCCTTCTGGGAGGTTTTAAATTACAAGCACTTCTAAGAAACATCTTCATCAAGGGATGAGAGAAAATGGGCTGTTCAAAAGAACAATGATCAGAAATGGCTGAAGCATGGAGCTTGATAGAAGACAAGGAAAGACCACCCTGAAGCAATTCAGCCAGGTATTCCAAGATCAGAGGAAGGGTAGGCTGAGAAGAAGAATCCCCTCTAGCCTGCCTCCAATGAGAAAACCTTTTCCATTTGTCAGCGTAGGACTTCCTAGTGCTAGGCCTCCTGGCCTCCCTCAGCACATCAACCACCTGCTGGGAAAGGGAAAAAGATAAGAAAGGAGTCAAACTATGAGCCATGCTGCCAAGTGAAGGGATTGAAGATGAGGAGGCAGAATAATTTCCCCTTCCTGAACCAAAAGATCTGGCTTCAGAGGAAGATGCCAAGGAGGGAATTGGGGGAGACTGCGAAGCAGTGGATATCAATGCTGCCTGGGCCAGTCCAGAGCTAGGAGAATAGTCCTTGGTCATTCGTCCCTGATCTTCAACAACACTCTGGGTAGAAGAGGAAGAGGAGAGAAGGCATAAACTGATAGCAATGTCCAAGGGAAGGACAGAGCATCCACTCTCCAAGCCCTGCTGTGATGCTGTCTGGTTCAAAAGAGAGGCAGAAGGTGATTGTCCGGGGAGGAGAAAAGATCCACCTGAGGTGTGCCCCAACATTGAATAATGCTGTAGAAAACTGTCCTGTTCAGCTGCCACTTGTGAGAATCCAGGGTTCACCTGCTTAACTGGTCTGCCAAAACACTGAGCCTTCCTGGAAGGAACTGAGCTAGGAGATGCATGTCCAGGAATGCTGCCATGGACCAAAGATTCATGCTTTGCCTGCACAGGGGGTAAGAGAGAGTCCCTCCCTGCTTGTTGATGCATCACATGACTGTGGTATTTTCTGTTCTGACAAGTAAGGTCCCTGGAGGAAGAAGGTGCTTGAAGGCTAGTAAGGCTTGTTGAACTGCAATCAACTCTTAGATTTATGTGCATGTGCATCTGCTGGGCGTTCCACCATCCCTGTATGCATCTGCCATCCAGGTGTGCTCCCCAGGCATAGTCCGATACGTCTGCAGTCAGAACTTGAGTGGCAGGGGGTGTCCAAAAGGGCATGCCCTTGTTTTGTAGACAGGCTGTTGCCCACCATAGGAACTCTGTCTGCAGGGATGAAAGCAGAGGTATCATCATATCCAGGTCCTGAGTGTGACACCAAATGTTCTTGAGGTCCCAATGCAATTTCCTCATATGCAGTCTTGCATATGGAATTCATGAGAATACAAGATGTCATGAATCCCAGAGCTTGCAGGTATTTCCTTGCCAGGAGCTGGGACAGGCTTGTCAAGTCTTTGAAGTAAACTTAAAGAGTTGTCTGCTTCTCCTGGGTGAGATGCATCATCTGGGCGGCTGTGTTCAGACTCACTCCCAGGAATGTCATCTGCCTGGATGGTACCATTTTTGATTTTCCTTGTTGAGAGTGTAACCCAGGGAAGAGAGAAGAGTCTTTACGAATTCCAGATCCTTTAATAGCTGCTGCTGAGAACTTGCTTGAATCAGACAGTCGTCCCAAATATGGGTAAATCTGAATTTTCTTCTGCCTGCAAAAAGCAATGACTGGGGCCAAGCACTTCGTGAAGACTCTAGGAGCAGTAGATAAGCCTACGGGCAGCGCAGAGAATTGATAATGTTGCTTGCCCACTCTGAAATAAAGATACTGCCTTCAACTTTCCCCGATAGGGATGTGCAGATAAGCCTCTGAGATCCAAGGTTACCAGCCAGGAATCCTTTTCTGGCACTGGTAGCAACTGATGCAGAGTGAGCATTTTGAACTTTGGAATTACTAGAAGAGAGTTCTGAATGGAAAGATCTAGGATAGGATGACAGGTACCTTCTTTTTTTGGAACTAGGAAAATCCTGGAATAAAAGCCCTGGCCTACCTGCTGAGCAGGAACTGATTTTATTGCTCCCAGATAAAACAAAGAAAAAATGTGTTTTTCTACTTCTGCCTTTTGGTTTGGAGGTAGTCTGGGAATCTCTTGGGAGCTGGAAAAGTGCAGAAAGAAAACTTGTGCCCCAGGGACACCATTCTGAGCACCCATTTGTCATTTGTGATAGAGGCCCAGACATCTGAAAAAAGGGCCAACCTTCCCCCTAAAGGACTCTCCAGGCAAGAACTGGCAAGTTGTAAAAGGTCATTGAGAGTGCTTTGATTGAGATGCAAGCTTGGAGCTTCCTTGCCTTAGATGTGGAAGCTTGCCACCACCTAGACTTTTGAGGAGTAGCTGTCTGTCCCCTAGAAAATTTGTAACTCCTAGTCCTGGAACAGTTTGGTCTGCTGGTATCAGGAAAGGTCCAACTCTTGGGAAGGGAAATTCCTGCTAAAGCGAGGTTGAACTTGCAGAAAAATTTAGTTTGCATGGACTTGGCCTTATCCTCCATCTTCTTAAGCACCTCCTCAGCTTTGCTGCCAAAACGATTGTCTTTATGCAAAGGTACATCCAAAAGCTCAGCTTTGACAGGTTCTGGAAGAGGCTGTCCTCTGAGCCAAGCGTGCCTTCTAACAACAGATCCAGTAGCTGTAGCCCTACTGGAGGCCTCAAGGATGTCAAAACCACAATGCAAAGAATGCTTATTGACCAGAGTGGCTGAATTCAACAAATCCAGCATGTCTTTGCTCTCTGCCAAAAGAGGTACATTTACAATCTTAGACTTAATAAGCCTCCAAGGTATGCTGTTGGTACTTCAGCACATGAAAAAGACAATTGGTAGCCCTAATAGCTAGGGTGGCATAGGTATAAACTTTCTTGCCCCACCTGTCTAGGTTCCTAGATTCTCTGTCCAATGGAACAGGATTCCTGGTAACAGTGGCCTTAACCCCTTTAGGGCACTGAGAAATAACCTCCAGATCTGTCAACGCATTCCTGAAAAGAAATAAATGAGAATCAGGGACTCTGTAGTACCTGTCAGATTTCCTGGGAGCAGGGGGAACCGAATTTGGAGACGAGGAATTTTCCAGAAAAACATCAACAACTTCCAACACAGGGGTAATAGCAAGAAGCTTATGCTGAGGTAAATCAAGAAACTCCCTATTCTGTTTCTTAGATTGTGGATAATCCTGGCTTTCCCATTTAAAATGTTCCCTGAGGGTATTTAAACTGTCACCAAAAGAGAAATCCTTTGGAGGAGAAGCCGAAGGAATGGACTCCTCTGCATCTGAATCCTCAAAGGGAGAAAAATCCTGAGAATATTCCTCTTCATCAGCAGAAATGCTGGAAGAAACAGATCCTGAACAAGACAAAACCTCAGGAGAAACCTCCTGAACTCCTTTTAGGAGGGTGAGGCTGAGTACCCCTGATAAGAGTTAACAAATCATTAGCCATTTTAACCATCTGGGATTGAGGAGAACTAGGAGGAATTGAAGCCCGTCTTTTCACAGGCTTACGGATGGAATACTTACCTGCAAGCCTGAAGGACTCGGGAGACCTGGCGACTGCCGAAGCAGCAGCAGCAGGAGTAGAAGGAAGAAGCTTGCTGTCAGATTGCAAAACGGAGGCTTCGGACCCCGGAGTCAGCTTAGCGGTACCAGCTCCAGCAGAAGAGGCGACTGGTGACAGGTCAGAAGACAAACTTGAGGCCAAAGGCCTAAGGGACTCTGACTTAATCAAGGCCTGCAGTTGTACATCTGCAGACTGCAAAGGAGTCTCACTGGCTCCCGCTTGACTGATGACCAACTTAGCCTCATCCGAGAACTTAAGTTTTCTGAGGCCTGTCACGGTCCTTGTCCTTATGCTTTTTCAGAATATCTGAAGCTGAAGACTGGCGGATGCCATACCCGCAAACTTAGGCCAAATTCCGAAATGCTTAGCCAAAATCTTAGCCAGGCGACGGATAGTGCGCACATTAAAGGAAGCACAAAGATTACAACTGGGAATGTCGTGATCAAGGCCTAAACAGATAATGCAATAGGAATGAAAATCTCTATGGGGAATCTGTTTTCCACAGGTAAGGCGATTAACTTTTTCTGACATTCGTTAAGACAAGAAAAGAGGATCCCCAATGGGGTACTTAGCTGTAGTAGACTTCAACACTTTGTAATCAGAATTCAACAAAGGTAAACTGCCGACTGGCACTTGTGGATGAAAAGCTTCTGCTTCAGGCTCCACGGCAAGGAAGACTGAGGAAGTGACGTTGGCTGCCTCCTTTTGTATTGGAAACCCTAACGTCCTTTACAACTGATGGCAACTGACATTTTTACTTACCTTTGGTATTCTGGCTGACTAAGGGCTACCGGGAGCCGGATAACCCATCTGTTAGGACTGCAACAGTGAAACACGATGAGCATCTGGTTTATTGCATTTTTGTGCTACTTCATTTATGTATTTCATGTTTTTCATAGATACCATATGGTAAGACAGTTTAATACACAAGGCAACGGATTCATTTTCCATAAATCCCTCCTGATGCAAACAAAAACCTCCGATATTCACTGTAACTTCAGTACTGCCTTCAAATTCTTTGCAATAAATGATAGGAAACAACCAGTTTGATTACTAATTTATTAAATTACAGAAAACTGTTTTCTATACATGATAATATGCAAATTAAGGGCTAAAACAAATGCAACTTACAGGATCATTAGCATTAATATGAGAAGATAAAATTAAAGAAATGCTATCAGGAAAAGAGGCGATAAGACAGCAGAAATAAACTCTGCTGAAATGCATATTTTCTTGGAAATTAAAAATAAATACACTGCAGATTTTAAAACAAAAATGTTACATTTCCCTTGCAGGTAGGAAAACTTCTGAAGAAATGGCTGGTCTTTCAGAGACGCAATCAAATACCAGGGCATACAGTTAAGACAGGTAAGTTTCTGCAGCATGAAACAGATGATGAAACACTTGCCACAGGAAATTGTGGGGCTAAGAAGGGCAGGTACAATCCATTCTCTGTGCAATTAACATACTATATATAACTTGCCACCTAAGGTGGGGAGTGGCAACTTTCAGTAAGAGAGATGTGCAGAGGGAGGTGCTAACGCAGGAATTGCTCAAAGCAATAAAGGAAAATTGGAAACCCGTTGAACAGCGCTTCCTACTGATGTGCCCCATAAGGATGGATTTTTGTTGGGGGGGGGTGTTGCAGAGAAAATGTGCTACACTGTGAAAATACAGCTTACCTCATAGTCTCACACACTTAACTAGATAGTGAATCTAATCCAGAAAATCAAGCACACCTTGCTGCAGTCACGTTCCTTCTCTTAAATAAGGTCAGACCTGCATTTCATTAGCAATGTAAGATGGGGACTACCCACAAGCTGAAGTGTATGCTTTAAATGGAAACCATATCAAACTGTTCCCTTGGCTGGCATTTCATTAGCAAAAGTCCATGTTCTAATGCCAGATAAAAGTCCACATTATTCATGTGACAGTTGCAAAGCAAAACAGCAACAAATATCAGAAAATGAATGTGGACACAATACTGATTTCTTCTAGCAAAATGCCAACCACAAAGACATTCATAATTAGAAAATATCCACAACTCATCAAATGCCTTTTCCTCTAACAAATTTGAAGTTTTACAAGTGTGCAAGTAGCTGATGAACATTTACCTACTTTTACTGCCTAGAAGTACAGCAACTCATACAATAAAAGCACTTTTTAAATACGTTAAAGAAAGGTAATTTTGATCTTCAGTATGTCAAGTGTTTGATCTTCAGTATGTCAAGTGTTCGTGACCTTAAATTACATGAAAAGAATTACTTCTATATTAGTCCTGTTTTTATATATATATATATATATATATATATATATACACATACACACACACGTGTGTTATGGTATTGTTTCTATCAATCAAAACCTATTACTGTAAAAAAACAGGTGTTGTCAGCACAAAAAGACAACGTGATTGACACATTACATAGAAGTATCACATTCCATCAAAATTATCCATGGATATCAATGGCCTAACAGGGAAACTATGCAAATGAAGAAAGTGACAAACTGTACCTAAATTAATTTCATGGGTCACATAGCAACCAACTGGTAGAGAAAGAAAACACAAATAAATCCTGATCACTCAAATGACGATATAACACAGCTCAATGACACACGAAGCAAAGCCTCTAAAAAGGCTGGGCCTTGAGTGAATTTCACAAAAGCTACAAAGACCATTCTTACTGGCTAAGATGATATACTCCTTTACGTTAGACATGTCCATTTGTTAACATCAGAATATGTTTTCAGGCAAGATAAACATTCCAATGGATAAACTAATGCTAATGCCACAGAGTTAACTTGAAAAAATACCAAAATGCATCCAAATGTGAAACATTAACCAGAAATATTCAAGTGCATTTCCAAATAATATATTCATATTACTGTGAAATAAAATAGGACTAGGCATATCAGGGCATATATAAAAATAAACTGGTTGCTGTTCCACAAAAAAACTTATTTTCAGCCCAAGAAAAACACATGCCAATGCACAGAAAGAACTGTGCATTTCTTTCACTTTATACTGCACATTCTGCTTACATGTTCTTCAAGATGGGAAAATACAGTTGTCAGCAGTCCCAGTCACCATAACAATAGATGAAAGTATCACTTCTGCAAGAGAATCAGTAGCATATGAGAATCAGCCACAGACTGACATCTGCCTGATTGGCACAACTCCCAGAGTTTTGTGTATAACAGGGTGTCCAAGGCCATGCCATCTCATACCGGCCATGTCCAGTGTGCATAAGGCTAACCTTGATTAAAAAAAACAACACTTTATAATGCAGTCCCTCTTACAAAATCCCAACCTGCACTGTTAGGCTTTTTGTGGCAGATAAGCAGAAGGGTTGTCCTTACGTGGAAGACAGGTGGGAGCTTGCACTACAACAGTGACACTGTGCAAACATCTGTGGTTATAGTGGGATTTTCCACAACTCTATTATGTTCCTCTTAAGGTCATGCTGCAACAGACTCCTACAGCTCCACAAAGACTGGGAGATCTCGCCCTGGTCCTGAAGTGCTTCAGTGTTTCCTCAAAGGACACCTTGGTTAACTGCCACTCAACTCTGCTCTCCCCTGGACTAGATATCCAGCTTACAGTGTATGCAGAATGGATGAATTAATGACCATTGGGTTGCCTCATAAATGGCCTGGGTGAAAACCTGCATTAAAAGAAAGGCTGTCCTGGTAGTATATACTTGTGTGCCTGCAGAGGTCTGCCTTTTCTTTCATATTAGCACACAATGCAGTCCACTAACCACTTGGGCAGCCACTGCTTAGTAACTGGTACACCCTCCTTATCAAACACAAACTATGCAAATAGTATGCAAATATCTGTGGACATCGATCATATGTACAATTCACTCCCCATTTGTTTTGGAGTTGTCGGAAGATGAATGATACTTGGATTAACTGGATCAACTGGTTGAGTGACTTCTCAGAAACCATTTTTGCCATAAAAAAGGATTTGACCCAAACCTGACTATCATTGTGAAAGATCATACATGGTTTTGCCATCACATATTGCAGCTCCAAGATCCTTCTTGTGGAAATGATTGCTGCCATGATGATAGTCTTCCTGGACAGAAACATGAGAGCCCTGAGAGTGACAGCTCAAACACAGTTTATGGTCAGCTCTTCCAATATGAAATGTTGGTCCCAGGATGGAAGGATATCTTTTCTAGGTGGAAGCAGGTGAAACACTTCACACTGAAATTGCTTGACCAATGCCTCCTCAGACAGGGAATGGAGTAGCAAGCAGGCATGCAGACATAGCTGAAATGTGAACCTTTAGGAGAGTAATAATTCTGTAGAAAAAACAAATTTCCACTTTCAGTGGATCTCTGTTCATTCTGCACCAAACAGAAAAATGTTTCTATTTTGCCAGGTACTTCCTTTTGTTAAGCTTCCTGGCCTATTTTATTATGGTTATACATGTCTTGAAAGAAAAGGTGCTGAGAGGAACAAATCAGCTCTTTCAGGCCTTCACACCCTTGACATTAGGCTGTGCCAGGGATGCCAGCCCCTTCAGTGAGCACATCTACTTCCTGGGGCAGGAAGAATGGAGCTTAATCAGCCATCTGCACCACCACAGAGAAAGAATAGTTGTGTAAAATCTTACCATAACCATAGATGTCCTTCTCTTCTGTGTTGCAGTATTCCAGACTCTTGGGTTTTCCTCTCTTGCTACCCAAATGTCCATACAGTATACAAAAGCTTCTAATCACTGCTGGGTACATGGGACGTCTGACAATGGCTAAGGGAACAAGGGCCACAAAAGTGACTTCTGCATGTGCCAGACCTCAAAACTGAGCACCCCCATTCAGACCTCAGTCCAGTGCCATCCAAGAAAGAACAGTTTAAGGGAAGAAGAGGGGAAGGAATAGTGCAACATGGAAGAGAAGGACATCTATGGTTATGGTAAGATTTTACACAACTATTCTATGTCCTATTCTCATGTACTATTCCAAACTCTTGGGTGAGTACCAAAGCTCACTGGGAAGAAGAGGGTGGTGGCTTGGAACTACTTTCTATAACTGCATGGAGGACTGCCCTGGCAATCCAGTTCTGGACTTGGAAATGTGTTCCAATTTGTAATGCTTGGTAAAGGTGTGGACAGAGGTCCATGCAATTGCCTATAAAATGGTGGCAGTGTCCAATTATTTAAAGAAAGCTCCAGTTGAAGCCATAGCCCTAGTGAATTGTGCTTTAATTTTGGACCCCAAGGATTTCCTATTACATGCATAACAGAAGGAAATTTGCTCTGGAAATCCAGGCTGAAATTGTCTGCCTTGTCACTGCTTTCCCTACGGCCCTGGGGTGAAGGGAGGGAAACAATTGGTCTGATTTTCTGATAGAGTTGGTCTTGTCTAGGTAAAACCTAAGCTGTCTATGCATATCAAGGGAATGTAAGACTTTCTCACGGTCACTCTGAGGATGGGCAAAAAAAGGTGGAAAGGTGAATAGCTTGGTTTAAGGATAGCTCATTGACCACCTTGGGCATGAAAGAATGGTTGGTCCTAAGGGTTACCTTGTCTTTGTGGAAGATAAGGAAAGGGGGAATGGCCATGAGGGCCTGTAACTCTGACACTCTTCTGGCTGATGTCAAGGCTACTAGGAGTACTGTTTTTCAAGTGCGGTGTTTTAGAGAGGCCTTAGAAGCTGGTTCAAAGGGGGCCACCATGAGCTTCTCAAAAACATAATTCAGTTCCTGGGGGGATGGGTTTCCTGTGGGGCCTGAGATGCAGCATTCCCTTTAGGAATAACTCTACAGGCAATCAAGAAGCCAAAGGAGGGTCCAGAGGCAGACAAGCTGAAATCACAGCAATGTTAGCTTTAATAGAAGAATACACCAACCCTGTCTGCAAGAGTTCACACAGGTATGACAGTACAAAAGGGACATCACCTTGGAATGGGTCCAACTGTCTTTGTAGACACCATATGGAGAGTCTTTTCCATTTAGACATACAAGATATCCTAGTATTAGGTTTCCTGGCCTCCTGCAGGACAGTGAGCATGTCCTCATTGTAGAGGTGTCTGTAAGGGATCAGAATTCCCACAGAATCACCCAGAGGGAAAGGTTCAGAGACTGAAGGTTGGGGGGATTAGATATCCCTTGCCTTGTGTGAGAAGGTCCACTTGAGGTAATTTGTGGTGACTGCCCCTGGCTAAATGCAGAAGGGGGAGCCAGTGCTGTCTTTGCCAAAAGGGAGTCACCCAACAAGATTTTTGTTTTGTTCTGCTAGATTTTCAGTAGGGCTTTCTGAAATACAGAAAAGAGAGGAAATGCATACAGAAACATCCCCTTCCAAGAGGCTGAAAAGGCATCAGTTGCCCTTGCTAGAGGACTGGGCAAAAGGATGGAAGTTGTCTGTTCATAGGGGAGGCAAACAGATCTGAGGTATACCCCATTTGTGGACTATGTCCAAGATCACATCCCTGTGGAGCATCCATTTGTGGGACTGTGACATGGACCTGATAAGGTGTCTGCCTGACTATTCTGCTCTGAAGGGCTATACACTGCTTGTAGTGTGACTCCCTGTTTTGTGGCAAGCTCACACACTTGGAGAGCTAGTCTGCATAGCTAGTAGGATTTTGTTCCTGCTTGCTCACATACCACAGAACTGTAGTGTTGTCTGTGAACAATTTTAGTGGGCCCTGTGTCTGCATGTGTTGGAAGGCTTTTAGGGCCAAAAAAACTGCTCTCATCTCTCTGATATTGACATGTTCTTGTTTGATGGAGTCCATCCAAGTGCTCTGGATTCTTAGGGAACCCATGGCTGCTCCCCAACCCAGACCTGAGGCATTCGTGTACATTTCATGTGCTGTCAAGGGAGCCTGTAAGGGGAGTCTTGGGTTGCAGTTCTCGAGTCAACCACAACTGAATCTCTTTCTTGAGGCAAGGTAGGAAGGGGATTTTGCACTCTAGAGGATGAGAGTGCTATGCCCATACAGATCTTAGGTACCACTGTAGCTTTCTCATGTGGAGCCTTGCCAATGGCAACAAGGGAATGGTAGATGCCATGTGACCCAGGAGTCTGAGGTACTGCCTGGCAGTCAAGTCTGTGGCCTGAAAGACAGTGAGCAGGTACTGCCTTAAATTTTCTACCTTTTGAGGTGGCAGAAAAGCCTTCATGACATCCATCCTTATCCTGCAACCGAGGAATATTTGGTTCTAAGAGGGAGTCAGGTTGGAGTTGGGATAATTTATTTTGAAGCCCAGTGCTTGCATGAATTATATCACTGTTTGTAGATGGCATTGCAGGGACACTGTGGAGTCTGCCTGGATAAGAAGGTTGTCTAGGTAAGGGAAATTTGGAATCACTTGGGTCCTGCAGAAGGCCACCACTGTGCCAAGCACTTGAAGACCCTTGGTGCTGTAGAAAGTCCAAAGGGCAAGGCAGAGAATTGAAAATGTGAGGCGACCACAGTTAAGTGCAGGTATCTCCTGTATTTGGGCCTTATGGGGATGCACTGGTAGGCATCCTTGATGTCCAAGGTGGCCAAGAACCTGTGAGGGAAAATCAAAGGGAAGAGGGTCTGCAGAGTGAGCATTCAAAAGGTGGGCACTTACAGGAAGAGACTGAGGTGGAAAAGATCGAGGATTGGTCTCCAGGGACCATCCTTCCTTGGGACTAGGAAGAGTCTGAAGTAGAAACCCTTTCCCTTTTCTGTCAGAGGGGCAGGTTGAATTGTTCCCTGGGCAATCAGACTCTACAACTGGATGAAATAATGGAAGCTGTTCTTTGGGGGGCTGTGGAATACCCCCTCAAGGAAGGAGTTGTGATCCAGGTCATGAAATAAACCTTCTCTGCAATGGATAAGACCCGCCTGTCTGTGGTGATATTTTTCCAAAAAGGGAGACCGTGAGAGAGCCTTAGGGATAGGGGAACGAAGTTGAGAGTTTTTCTTTTTTCAGGAATGGCAGGCAGTCACAGACTATCTGCCCTGTCTTGAAATAGAGGATTCTGGGCTGGAGTCTGAGCAGGTCTGGAAGGAGTTGTTTGCTTCCTGGAAGTCTTTCCGCCCCTGGAAAGAGGAGGGGGGAGCAGAATGTTTCTTGATGAATTGGGTTTTCGAGGGGTAGTTCCTGTGGAATTTGGGGATAGGAGAAACAAACAGGTGTTTCAGGTCTTGAAACTCCTTCCACTTCTGTTGCAGAGTTTTGAATAACTCACCCACCTTTGTCCCAAAGCGGGCAGAGTTATAAAAAGGCAGATGCAGCAGACCTGGCAGAAGCTTCAGCTGCATCACAACTGCATATAATAGAATGCCTAGTGACCTGAGAGGAGAGAGATATAAAAGCTGGATATCTGAGCCTTGGCAGGAGAGACTGAGATTTCATTCAGAAGTTTAATGGATTGTCCTAAAAGGGTTAGGGCATATTTGGACATACGAGTTTGGTAATTTGTTGCCCTGAATGCCAAGGTAGATGAGGTGTAGACCTTCTTCTCATTTCATTCCATGGCCTTACTGTCTGTAGAGAGAAGTGAGGAGGATGGAAGGAGTTTAGATGCCTTATCAGCTGACACTGATGCAGTGCCAAGGTCTGCTGCAGGGCACTTAACAAGGAATTTGGCTCCCTCAGGGACCTTGTAGAATCTGTCAGGCTTTCGAGGACCAGCAGGCTGAGGATCAGGATTAACTGATGCTGCATTAAATGCATCAAAAAATGCTGGTAGTACTGGCAGTATAGCTGAAGGGGCAGGGGAGTCCATTTGAAGTTTATAATATCGTTTCTGAACTTCTGTCACCTCAGAGAAGTCCCGTTTGAATTGTTTCCTCCTCTTTTTTTAAATGGTCTCCCCAAAGGCGAGATCCTCAACTGGGGAATCTATTTCTGCATCTTCTTCCTCAGGGGAGGCATAGCCAAGGGCGATAGCAATTGGGAGATATATGACAGGGAATACTCTGAGGAAGAGTCATAGGATTTCTCAGCTTTGGCTTGGGAAGTATCTAAGGCCTGAGGCCTAGGGCTCATCACAGGAGGAGTCACTGGGGAGGTTAATGGTACAGCAGGCCTCAGAGCCGAGAAGGCTTTGAGAAGGCTTTGAGAAAAAGCCTGCCAATCTGGCTGGCTTTCTACTGGAGGAGAAACATGTTTCCTTTTCTCTTTCTTTTTAAGGGAAGGCCTAGCGGGCATTGGAGCCAAGGCAGGCCTGGGATCAATAACCTGTATAGTGGATGGATACGTTGGGGTGGCCGGTACAAGCAGAGGTTCTACCTTGCTATCGGTAGCAGACATCTGCAATACCTCCGAGGATGTGCCCTCTGCTCTGGGTTCTGCAGCTTCCACAATGGTACCTGCTGTACCCAGTCGGTGACTGATCATTCCTCTAGGCTGTCAGCCACAGGAGGGACGTCGGGTGGAGGAAGTGCAGCTATGGATTCAGGCCTAGCAACTTTGGCCTTTTTTCCTTAGGTGGCTCAACGGTCTGACTGGACAGGCCCTCCATACCTAAAGTTAAGAGCTTAAGGTGCTGATTCTCAAGATAAATGCTCAACGCGTGCACATGGATGTGTAGGGTTTTTGGAACAAGGGCCTTGCAGATGGAGCAGGATTTATGGTCATGAGTAGACCCTAAACAAAAAAGGCAAAGTTAGGGCATCTTTATGGAGGATCTGATGACCACACCTACACTTTCCAAGGCCTGGATGACATGAACCTACACAGGTATGCAGTGACCCAAAGAACAAAACATACTTATATTAAAACTTGTTAAAAATTTCAATCCGATGACTGGTATGGCAGAAACAACTGACATTCGACTGGCAGCGGAGAAGTTCTGAGGTCTGGTATGTGTAGACACCACTTTTACAGCCCACGTTCCCTTAGCCATCAGACATCCCACGTACCCAGCAGTGACTAGAAGCTTTTGTATACTGGCCAGACGTTCGGGTAGCAACAGAGGAAAACCCAAGAGTTTGGAATACTGCAACATGAAAATAAGACATCCAGTGCTACCTGGACAAAAACAGAATTATAAGAATCACACAGGGCTGTTTCATGCATATCTATTCCACCTAAGGTAGAAGCCATACAGAGACGGCACTACTGTGGAAAAAAAGGTGTAAAAACTTAAAGCCCTGCTGCAGGGCAGCCTTGTGCAGTAAACCAGAAGCTAAAGGCTCATCAAGAAGGCATACAAGGTCTAACTTGGGAAAGCCACATTTGTTTGTCAAGTGTCAGAAAAATTCTCTTGCAGAAATACAATCTGTTCTCATTCAACATTCTTCTCAGGTCATTGGCTACGACATTGCTCTGTGAGACTTGATATACTGTCCCAAGATCCAGAAGGGAATGGGTCAGTAACCGGAAGACCTGTACTGACACACAGTCTGCACAGCAAATATTATCTTCTGCCTCCATATGCACCATGACTGCGGTGTTGTCGGTATTCAGCAGGACAACTGGTTTCCACCAATTCCTGAAGGCTTTGAGGGCTAAGAGAACTTCTAACGTCTGGTTGATGCAAAGTCCTCTTTAAGAGGGGGATCAAGGTCCTTGAACAAAGATCCCCATGCAAACTCCAAGACATCTGTTGTCAGGGATTGGACAGGGAGAACAATTTTCCTTTTTCTTTCTTCACTCTTGATCTTCCCATCGTGAAAACATCATCTGTAAGCAGAAAGAACAGCAGTTCCACATCCAAGGTAGCATGTGTTGACTCTAAGAGACCTCTGCTTTCATATAGACTTTTGCATGTGAAACATAGCTTGCTGAACTAAGACTGGTTAAAGTCTTCAAAACATCCCTGACCATTAAGCAGTCCCTACTGGCCTGCAAGTGGAAGACAGCCTGCTATGAGGGACTTGACTTTACACTGGTAGACCTCAAACTTCTCTGCATTCAACATCGACAGAACTGTCTTGATGTTATCCAGAATGAAGCCTGATTTCAGAAGGCAGACTAAAAACTTCAAAACAGTGGAAGTATTCTATGGTCATGCTGAGATTGCTCAGGATTGGGCACTGTAACTGTACAAGAGGCAAGCAACTAAGTATGGGTATCTGTGAATATGAGGCCAGGCACTTTGTGAATACCCTGGCCACAACAGACAAACCAAATGGCAAGGAAGAAAACTGGTCACGCAGAGGTCTAACCCTGAACCACAGAAACTTTCTGTGGTCCTTGTTGAAGAATAAGTACAAATAAATACCCTTTGGACACATCATGATCTGGAAGACCTGAAGGAACAGCAACTGCAAGGTAAGCAACTTGTATTTGGTTATCTGAAAATAGATTAAGCCAGGAGAAGTCCACAATTGTTCTCCATTGTCTCTCCTCCTTTTGGTATAAAAAAAAAGGGTAGGAAGAGAAACCTAAGCCTTCCTCCAAAACTAGCATGCAGTCTATTATCCCAGTTTAGTAATGGCTGAAAGGTAGGCAATGCCAGATGAAGTTGACCTTCTGGTACTAGCAGCATTCCCATGAAAGGTGGGACAGATTTGATCTATCCTTCTTTTATGATGTACAACATCCAGATGACTAATGTTATCCTGCCCTTGTCTCTGCAAAACAGGTCAATCTGCCTCCCCAGTGGGTCGGTTGTGGGGAATGGTGAAAGGAGCAAATGTAGAAGAAAATCTGAGTTACAACTGCTAGAAGAAAGTTGCTGAACCATCTCAGCTTGCCTCCCAGTTTTGTCCTTTTTACCATCGGCTTCTCCCGAGATTTTTTTTGCCTTCACCTGCAGATAGTATAGCTGTGTAAAATCAGATGTCTTTCTCTTCACTGTTGCAGTATTCATAATGAGGCATTACCTGCCAAAGGCCAATCTGTATACCAAAGTCTTTTACTACTTACAAGCACGTGGGACATTGCATGTATGCTCCCCGCATACTTGAGGCATAAATGAGACATCTGCATGTACTAATCCTCAGAACTGAATGCCCCAGAAGGAACACCAGTCTAAGAAAAGGAGGTGGTAAATCATACATCCATAGGAAAAAGCAACACCCAGGTGGTTAGGAGGGAGGGATAGAATACTGCAACAGTGAAGAGAAAGACATCTATCATTATGATAAGATTTTACTATTGCAGTATTCATAACATGAGGGAGAGCACCAAAGCTCATGAAGAAACTTGGGAGGAGGAAGGGGCTGTAGAGGTCTCTAGAAAGCCATGACGAATGGCCCTAGCAAAACTAGCACTGGAGATTCCATCTAACTTGCAGTGTTTAGTGAAGGTATGTACAGAAGTCCAGGTAGGTGCATGCTTCAGGAATGGAATTAGTCTCCAAACCCTTGAAGAAAGCACCAGAAGCCACAGCCCGAATGGACCTTAACAGAAAAAGGAAGGCTCTTACCATGAGAAACATAAAAGAAATAACCTTAGAAATCCAAGAGGAAAAAGTTTGCTTTGAAACAGGCAATTCCAAGGACCTGGGATGAAAAGAAACAAAAAACTGATCAGATTTCCTGATGGCCTTGGTTTTATCCATATAAAATAAAGGTTGTCTATACACATCCAAGGTGTGTAGTACCTTCTCACTAGGGGACTGTGGAGAACGGAACAAGGTAGGCAAATGAATGGACAGATTAAGTGATAACTCATTCACAACCTTGGGCATAAATGAAGGATTAGTACGCAAGGACACCCTGTCCTTTTGCAAAACCAAAAGAGGAGGAGAAGCCATAAGGGCTTGAAGCTCAGACACCCATCTAGCCGAAGTCAAAGCTAACAAAGCAGTCTTACAAGTGCAATGCTTAAGGAAGATGTAGACACAGGCTCAAAAGAAGCCAAAGTCAATTTCTCCAAATAAAAATTAAGATCCCAAGGAGAAACAGGCTTCCTGGGAGATCTAATATGGAGAATGCCTTTGAGGAATTGTTTAGCCTCAAACTTGCATACTAAAGGAAGAGATAAAGGCAGACAAACAGCTGACAAGGGGACACTAACACAGAAACAGGTCAACCCAGCATTGAGCAGTTCACATAAAGACAACCAGTGGAACATCCGGTCAATGGATCCAGGTAACATGAAACACACCAAACAGAAAATCTCTTCCATTTAGATAAGTAGGATTGCCTAGTATTGGGATTTCTGTCCTCCTGCAGAATCCTAAGCATGTCCTCAGAAAAATGGTGTCTGAAAGGAATCAAAACCCCATCACCTACAGAGTCAGTTGCAGAGTCAACAGGTGGGGATGGATAACAGATCATTTGTCTTGTGGGAGAAGGTCCATCCTGTGAGGCAACTTCCAAAAACTGCCCTTGGCTAAATGCAGAAGAGGAGGGAACCAATGCTGTCTTGGCCAAAAGGGGGTCACCAGCAAGATTTTGGGTCTGTCTTGCTGACTCTTGAACAGGACCTTCAGAATGAAAAGTGGGTATGCATACAGAAATACCCCCTTCCAAGAAAATGATATGGCATCCACCCATCCACCTTCCAAACCAGAGGACTTGGGACAATAGAACAAAATAGAGGAAGTTGTCTGTTCAAAGGAGGTCAAATAGATCTACTTGAAGGGTACCCCATTAGTGGACAATGCCCCTATGAAGCATCCATTCGTGGGATTGAGTCAAAGACCTGCTCAGAATGTCTGCCACCTGAAAAGTGATATGATACCAAACTGCAAGCTCCAAAGCCATGACAGCTAGCCTGCAAAGAAGATAAGATTTTGTCCCGCCAATCTTTGTTTACATATCAGAGGGCTGCAGTGTTGTCAGTACACAGCTTGACAGGACATGGAAGGAAAAAGAGGATGAAAAGCCTGAAGGGCCAGCAGATGCACTCATCGCTTTGATGTTGATGTGCTTCTTTCTTTGGGAAGGTGACCAGACCCCCCTCCCGTACCTTCATGGAGCCAAAAGCTGCTCCCCAACCTGCATCTGATGAGTCTGTTAACAGCTCTTGAGATGGAATAGGAGGATGCAGAGGTTGACCTGGGTTCAGGGTCACCTGCTGAATCCACCATTGGAGTTCTTTCTTCAGACAAGGAAGAGGAGGAACCAAAGCCTCTAGGGAATGTGTATGCTGCCTCCAAACTGTTTTCAGGAACCACTGAAACATTCATGTAAAGTCTGGCCAGAGGTAACATTGGAATGCTAGATGCCATGAATCCTAGAAGTCTGAGAAACTCCCTGGCTGTGACAAAGAGTAGAGGGAGAAGAGTTTGGAAGAAAAATGAGGGACAGAGCCTTTGGGGGAGGGAGAAAAGCCAGCATGAGGTCTGTCTGTACCTGCACCCCAGGAAAACATGATCCTGAGAAGGGGCGAGGGATTTTGTGAAATTTACAGTGATCCCCAGGCTTTGCAGAAGGGAAATGGTGAGGTGTAGCTTCTGCAGCAAGATCTCTGGGGAAGATGACTCAGAAGGTTGTCTAAGCCAGGGAAAACTTGGATGCCTTGAAGCCTGCAGAAAGCAATTACGGTGCTAGGCATTTGAATACCCTTGGGGGCAGTAAAAGACAAAACTGAGAATGCAAGGAAGCAAGAGAGAAATGTAAAAATGTCCTGTAAAGGGGATGAATAGGATTGTGATGGTAGGCATCCTTAATATCCAGTGATGCCATAAAATCCTGAGGAAGAAAGAGGAAAAGTCTGAAGGGACAGCATGCAGAAAGAAGGAACCTTCAAGAAGGTGTTGAGGCATGTGAGGTCCAGAATTGGTCTCCAGGGACCATTCTTTCTGGGCACTAGATACATTCTGGAATAAAACCCTCTTCCTCTGTGAGTACATGGAACCTCCTGAATTGTTTTCTGATTCAACAGGTCCTGAGGAACCTCTGGAAATAAATGCATCTGTTCTCGAGGAGGCTGAGGAATGTTCATGAAGAGAAAGATTTCCAAGACCATGAAACAACCATTTTGAATAATGGAAAGAACCCATGTGTCCTGAGTAATGTTTCTCCAAACTGGAAGAGACAGAGAAAGATGAATGGAAAGAGGAATAAGGCTGTGGAGAGAGTGGTAGTCACAGACTACCTGGCTTGTCAGGAAAGGGCTGCTTCTGGGGATGAGCAGACTGAGAACTCTTTCATGGAGGAGGCCCTCCTATCATCCTTTTTAGTCTTACTGGAGTGTGAACCTGTTTTCGCATAAAAGCAGTTTTGAAGGGATAATTTCTGTGAAACTTGGGTACAGGTGAAAGAAAAATGTGTTTCAAATCCCGTAGCTCCTTACCTTTCTCCTGCAAAGATTTAAACAAATCAGCATCAGCAGAACCAAACAAGGCCTTATTATCCAGAGGAGTATCCAGTAACTTAGCTTTAATGTCAACTGGCAATGGTTGAAGTCTTAACCAGGAATAACTTCTCAAGCAGAGCCTGATGAAGCTGTCCTAAAAGATGCTTCTGCTGCATCATAATTACACTTAATTAAATGTCTTACTACCCGAGAAGAAGCTCTTTACAAGGACAAGGCATTATTTTTTCCTTCTGAATTAGAAGGATCAGAAATAACTTCACAGTTGCCCGTGACAGAACAGCCATAGCATTTCTGGTCATGCGAGTCCGATAATTAACAGAACGGAAAGCTAGGGTAGCAGAAGTACAGACATCCAACCCTAGCCTTTCCATAGTCCTGGTTTCCTTTTCAGAAGGGAGAAGTTTAGTAGATGGCAGTAATCTGGAAGGTTAATCTGAAGCCACAGACTACAGCAGCATCAGCAGATGGACAACCAAAAATTAATTTGCTATCCTCTGGCACTTTTTTTTTTTTAAAGTCTGGCTTCTTAGGTGCCAGGGTCTGAGAATCTGGAGTTTGGGATGTTGAAATGAAAGCATCCAATAAGGCAGGCAAAACTGGAGGAAGACCAGAAGGAGAAGGGGGCTCCATTTGCAATAGGTCATAGTATCTCCTCTGCACATCACTAACTTGATAACTATTCCATTTGAAAAACTCCCTTATTTTGGAAATAGTTTCCCCAAAAGTAATCTCTTTCTGTGGGAGAATCAGTACCATTAGACGACTTCTAGAGAAGCATACTCCAGAGGAGAAGGAATCTGGGTAGAGTAGGCTAAGGATTCATCATCTGAAGAAAATTCTTCCTTAGAATAATCCTGTTCCCTAATTCTCTTTTGTGGTGATTATGTCCAAGGTGGAGTGGAGGCACCAGGAGGATGATTAAGGGCCATGACGGCATTAAATAAGCCTTGGGTAAAACTCTGCCATTCACTTTGTGACTCTCTAAGAAAAGTGAAATGCTTGGTCTTTTGCTTTTTTTTAAATGTGCACATCTGCCTTATGAAATGTGGAAGGACATGACATTGGCCTAAACTCCACAACTGCAGTCAGGACTTATTCCCTAACTAGTACTTGAGGGATCCCCCTAGCACCTTCTGAAATCACAAGTCTCTGTTTCCCTGGAACATCCGAAGTGGATGTCTGTGGAGCCTCTGAGGACATTCCTGCTGTCAGATGCATTGTAACCTATGAACCAGTTTCAGCCAAGGAATCGACCCAAAGACCGGACAGATCTCAGAGAATTCACTGGCCTCGAGAGAGATGTCCGATGTAGGAGGTGCAGCCAAAGAGCCAGACCTAGGGTGTTGGGCCTTCCCCTCACAATTAACTTGTCAGAAGACCCAGACATACCCTTCATAGGATCCTTCTCTTTCACTAAGTGTTTAACACATTGGTTTTCTAGATAAATAGCTATCGAAAACAGCTGGCTAAGCAATCAAGGACAGCTGGCTAAGCAAAGTCTTAGGCACAAAGACCTGACAAAAAGTTTTATGGTCGTGGGTTGGCCCCAACCAAAATAAGTACTCGTTGGGGCTATCTTTATGTGGAATGCATCTCCCACACTAGCATTTGCCTTTCTTGGATGACATGAAAAAACCTCACAAACACAGTAAGGAGGAGAAAAAAACACAACTGGGCACTTATCTGAAATGGCTTAATAAAGCAGCAAACAACTTGGGTAAGCAGATAGACTGAAGATGGCATCCAGACTGGTGGCAGAGAAGTTTTGAGGACAGTATTAGCGGACATCGCATTTATGTCCAACGTATGCGGGAAGCATATCTGCGATGTCCCATGTTCTTTTTAGTAGTAAAAGGCTTTGGTATACTGGCCAGATGTTTGGTCGCCCTTGGCAGTGAATCCCTCATGTTATGAATACTGCAATAGCAGAATAGGAGGACATTATTGGGCTAGTCTGAAGAATGGGATATCCTTAAAAGAATAATTTACTCTGGACTGTGGAATTAAGGAGGAGTAAAAAGGATGCTTCATGATTTGCCTGACTTTGTCTTTCTCCTCCAGTTCATTGAATTAATCCAGCAAAGGTTTCCCCAAAAATTCCTTGTCTAATGGTGTATTCAAAAACTTGTCTTTAACATCATCACATAACACATGAAGCCAGGCATGGCACCAAGTGACTTAACCAGAAGCTGCCACTCTACATTTCTCATACTCTGGTAATGTTGAGCAAGTTTTAGTATCAAGGACTTTAATGATTTGTCCTGAACTTACTCAAGCAAGTCTTTGACTCCTGACTAGAACTTAAAAAGCATCTGGCAATCACCCTCTAAAGTCCAGGGTAGCTCAAGTATAAAGTTTTTCTCCAAGTCTACTCCTGACCCTGCTTTTTCTATCATTCAGCAATGTATTCAGACCTGGTACAATCATACCACCCTCCTATGCCAAAGGGCTCTAAGAAGATAATGATTGGTGGGAGGTCTACTAGATTTTTGTATAAGTACTGGTGAGTTTGCTACACCCCACAGAACCTATTGAGCTTCTTCTGCGTGGAAGGATGGGAGTCTAGTTGTAGAGATGTCACTAGGAAGGCATCTTCAAAAACTGAAAGAACCACTGTGGCCTTAGGCTTCTATAACTGTTGGAGGAAGGAGTATCTTTTATCTGTTATTACACATTTCCTTTGTTTCCCAAAGTAAATGCTCTCTCACTCTTATGATTGTGTCCGTAAGGGATACATCATCTTGCAGTGAACCCGATGAAACAAGTCCCCTTCATTTCAGCTGAACACATGGAGGGAGGCACCATTTGAGACACAAACTAGGTCATGCTCTTCATTCTCCTTTGAGGATTAATTTCTAAATGCACGGTATTCTCTTAGTCTCGGCTGAGAAAGTGGGGATCAGAGACCTACTGGCCACTGCTTTCCATTGCTGAAACAGTTCCCTGGCCAAGTGCTTTAAATCATGTACTAACATGTGTGGGAGTGCCCCATTTGGCCCAGCTTGCTCAAGGGAAGCATGGTATCCATAGTGTAGAGAAAATGCTTTTTAAGCAAAGACAATAGTACTACCCTGAACTCTTCCTGTTAATCACTCTCCCACTCTTGGGGAGAAAGCAATGGGGGGATGAGGGATCTTTATCTACAGAAAACATCAAAACAGCAAGGCCAGAAGACGAATGTTTTAACAAAAGGCACAAGCAATGCACTTTCTTCATGACACTCATACAAGGAAGACATGGCAGTAGGCCGGTAGACATATCAGATGTCCCTCACCAGGAACTGGAAAACTAACAAAAGTGGCCAAGCTATTAAGCCTTTGTGACGCAGGTAAGGTAATTTTCTTTTCCTTGGCAGCTTTTTCGAAGGGTCTCCATCTCAACTGCTTTAATGTCAGTGCTTCGTATTTCCAAGATTTCCCCCTAAAGATGTAGGTGACTGCTAGGATAGCTACTGCAAGGAGTTTAGTTCCTTCTGAATCAGCAATGCTCTAAATATCATTTCTCTACTTCTATGTTTTCCCCCCAGTAAAACTACATAGATCTAGGAAAGCACCAGGTAGGATTCTCCCAAACAAAAAAGACACTTAAAATGATCATCTTGATTCCAACATTCTGGATGTATGAGACATACCCTGGAAAACAAAATGATTTACCAGCAAAACTTACAAGAAAATACTACTCAGTGTTAGAACTAGACCAGTAACCAAACAGAAGCCCTCCCTAAGGGGACACATCACCTATAGATTCTCAAAAAGAACTCTTGGGATACTGGATGAAATGAGTACCAGTGGACTTATAAGGCAAGATGTGCACTCCCAGCAAAAAAAAAAAAGAATTGAAAACACAGTAGGATGAAGTCTTTATTTTTGGCATCTGAGTGTCCACCAATATGGGGGGACCTTGGACTGCAGCCTTCTAGACATGTGTAGAGCTCTGGTAGCTGGGTCAGTCAAGGCAGACGTCGGCCTGCAGCAGCTTCTCCTATTTTATGAATACTACAGCACTGGTGACCCTACAATGAATGTCCAAGTGAATTAATTTGGAGTTTGGAACTTCGTGAGGTACAAAAGATGCAACCAAACCTCGAGAAAAATAAATATCAACTAACAAGTTTATGAGTGTGTTTAGTAGCACTGGGGAGTACAAAGTTTGATGAATAATGTTCTGTTTAAAATCCACTGTGAGTACACAATACTTGCACCATTTACAAAACTGTGGGATAAAAAATAAACTGCAGGATACACCACGAAAAGTCCAAACTTTAGTAACCATCCAACTTTATTCGATAAAACCAGGAGATGAGCGCTTTCGCGTGCTCCATGCACATCATCAGATCTAATTAATGATAACTCTTATTCTCTTTTTATAGTTAAAAACAAACCTAATTGGTCTAATTAAACTAATTATACAATTAGGAAAACGGAAAAGTTAAAGTAATAATGTGCATTTAAACAGATCAACAGATTTCATTTACGCGTTCATAACTCATTTACAATGGAACGCATCAATAGCTAGTGGCCTCGTATATTTTACATTTATTCATGTATCTACTGAAAAATAACTATTCAACTTGTGATAAACCTTGATGTTTTATCACATTCATTAAAATATTCCAAGTATAAACCGTGAATAAAAATAAAAATACAAATAATGAAAACGACCCAGAAAAAATACATCTGGAGTCAAGCATGAAAATATAAAAAAGCATCCATATTGTATATACATTCAGTAAGCATTCAACATAGCACTTCCACTGCATAACTGTTGATAATGACTATTACTGATAAATCTAACATATAAAATGCAGAAATATAAAAGTATATATAAATAAAACAAACTACTATGTGCTATAGCAAGCATGTCCATCATCTATTGTAACTAATATACCCCATGTTATATACAAGTGCATCAATAAATAGATATAATTAAACATACATAAATTGTGACATTTATATTACATAGAGACTGTGATCTCATGTAATGAAAACGTCACTTTTAAAACCATATAGCTACATAATTCAAGCATATCCAATGAAATTTTCACGCTCATCATGAATAAAATTGTAAATAAGTAATGAATAATAGAACGAGTAAATGTATCTCATGGTTATATAAATAGAATTTTGAACACATGAGTTGTTGAATACCAATGCAAATATCTAAAAATACCTAGAAAATATGTACATGTGATAATAAGATAATCTACAATTCATCTCTTAGAATAGATATTCATCCTATGGCCAACCATACCAATTCAAATGTGATCTACATAAATCGAATAATCTGTATCTCAACTCACATTACCTTAAAATTTGGCCATTCCATGGTACTTTCGATTATAATCTACTAAAATGGGTTTTAAAGATATATAATTGTTAAGGCCTGGGTCTATGTGTGCCCCCGTTCTAAAAATCCATTCAAGCTCCAATCGGGCTAAGTAGTTCAGGCTATCTCCCATTCTTGAGCTTTGCTTGGCAATTTGTAAAACCCTAAACCTAAAGCCGTGAGTAGGGTTCAAATTTATGTCTCTCGCTAGGGCATTCAGTTCATTTTTCTTTCTGATATCATAGATATGGTTGTATATCCGTTCTTTAAATTTCCTTTTTGTAAGCCCTATGTAAAAGGCGTCACATTGTGTACATGTTGCCATGTAAATTAAATTCATAGTATCGCAATTTGCAAAAAAATGAGGTTCATATCTAAAAAAACCTTGTGGATGTTGATATATTTGTGTGACAGTAATATACTGACACATATTGCACTTTTTGCAAGGAAAGCTACCCTTCGGTAAGCCTTCAGTGGTAGAATTAGATTGCAGTTTGTTGGAATCAAAACTAAAAATCGCCTTCAAATTGTCACAGGTACAGAATACAAATGAAGGTTTATTCCCAACTATGCTCTTGAGGGCACCCTCCATGGTCAACACATTCCAATGTCTATTTACAATCTTTCTAAGTTCAGCATCATCATTAGTATATTTCATCATGAATCTCACCCTGTTCTCACAATAAACTTCTTTTCTGTAGGCTGGGATTTGAGTCTTTTGTTTAGTATAATTTACATCAATTACACAGGATTCATGTGGTTGTAAACTATTAGTCACAGAACTTATAACCTCATTCTTTATCTCTCTAACTATATCAGGAGTGTAACCCCTCTCGAGAAATAAATTCTCCATGACTTCAGCCTCTTTTAACAGCATCCCAGAATCTTTGCACAATTTGGTTAGCCTGACAAACTGACTCTTTACTACACCCGCAAATATGTGCCTAGGGTGCATGCTGTTAAAATTTAGTAGTGCATTTTTCCAACACGGTTTCCTATATAATCTAGATGTCATCCCGTGTTCATTGTTAAAATGCAAATTCACATCTAAAAAGTCAATATTGTCAGTTGAATATTCTTCCGTGAATCTTATAAACTCAGTGGTGGACTCTAAGTAACACAAGAAATCCTGAAATTCTAACTTGGTACCTGACCACACAATAACCACATCATCCACAAACCTCCTGTATAAATGAATCTTACTGATCCAAATGCTGTTAAATAAATGTTGTTGTTCCCAGAAGTGTAAAACCAGATTAGCATAAGTGTTCGCACATGGGGTGCCCATAGCGACACCCCATGTTTGTAAATGCTGCTTGCGGTTGAACATAAACACATTGTTATATAGAACCAATTCCAACAATTGACAAAGCAAAATCTGTCTATCCACACTGAATGTACTTTCGTTGACCATTAACTCCCTGATGGCTTGAAGGCCATATTCGTTAGGTATGCATGTAAATAAATTACGTACATCAAGTGTCACAAAGTGCATCCTCCAATTTCATTAAATTGCTCTGCATTAATTCTAAATCATGTAGTAATTGGTAGGTATCACTCAAGATGGTAGGTATTGTTTCCACCAACGGTCTTAGCATTTTTTCTATGAACACTGAAATGTTATAGGTAGCCCAGCCTCTCCCGGAAACAATGGGACGCATGGGAATAGGGAACACCTTTTTGTGTATTTTTGGCAAACCCTTCAGACATGGTATAAGGGGGTTCTTAATGTGCAGGAACTCGTATGTCTCACTGCTGATTTGCCTGCACATTAACATATCATATAAATTATCGTGTATATTATTAATTACATCTTTCACATCATCTGCTTGTAAGTTCTTATAAGTATTAGTGTCTCCTAGTGGCATTTCCATGTTGTTTATATAATCGTATCTATCTAGCAACAGTACACCCCCACCTTTATCAGCTGGAGTAATGACAATTTCTACATTGGATCGCAAATTTCGTAGAGAACTAAATTCAGCACTATTTAAATTATTATATTTAGTACTATTGTGTCTGTTGGAATAATATACATAAAGGTCTCTTTCACAATTTGACAAAGCAATCTACTGCTGGAGGTAACAATGGTGAAAAAGTACTTTTGGGTTTCAGGAAATCAGTATTAGATGCATTAATACGTATATCATTTTTATAATTTTTTTCTCTGAAAAAAACTTTCAATGCCACTTTTCTAGCAAACAACCTGAGATCATTGAACGTTTCATGTAAATGACTAGGTTGAGAGGGGATGAAATTCAACCCCTTGTTAAGTAACAGTAAATCAGACTCAGACAAAACATATTTAGAATAATTGAAAAACCAAAGAAGTCAGTTCCATGCTTTCTTCTGTTGCCCGTACCTGTCTTGAGAGTACTTGCGTTTCTTGGGTCCTCTGCTCTGTGACCTCCCTCTTGTGAATCTGTTCAATTTGATGGGAAAAGGAGCATCTGTTTGTTCACTGGCATGTGCAACATGAGCAGTTCGTTTAATGGCTCCCATTCTCTGCTGGTCGTTGGGGGCATGTAGCGCTAGTTGGTTGGGAGGTGGTGTTCCAAGCTCTGTCGCATCTATGACGTTGTTGGCAGTAAAGTTCGTTGAGTCAATGACGAGTGCCGAAGCTGAGGAAAGCGGCGCAAAGTTTGAATTCGCCTCAATGGTAAAGGAAGAAGCCGTCTTGTCTCTATCATGCGTTTGCACTGGGCGTTCTGTTTGCGATGAACTGTGATCTGAACTCCTGGGCCAAACAAAGATGTTACCCAATAGGAAATCATTGTGGTCTCTGACCAGTTTTCGCTGCTTAATAAGCCGAAGCTTGTCGCTATAGATGTTAATCTGTGTAGATATATTGTTGAGTCTCCTTGTACAGGCTTCAGATTTAAATCTCTCAACAATATTTTTATATAGTTTATCAGTATTCTTCTGTAACTCAGTCTCTAATGGCCCAAAATAGTCTAGCAATAGCTTTATATATTTGAAGCCTAGGTCTATGTTCATATCCTGCCATTTTTTTAATAAGTCAGGATATTGTTGTCCATACGTGGGCATGCATAAAACACGCATGCCCCTCGGTATAACTTTAAAATGTTCAGAGGCTTCAAGATGTTTCTTTTGCCAAGAGAACCTCTGTATCTTATAGAGATTGTTCTCTAGTTCTCGTTAGATTATTGAAATCAGTCATATTCTCATCACTTGTATTATTCAATGGTCTTGTGCTTACCGGTTCTATTAAGTTAAGAGTCAATAAAGGATTATTCTTCAATAAAGGATTATTCTTCTGAGGTAGAAAACTATCAATATTCAGAATATTCACCCTCGACTCTGGGTTGTAGTCCAGTTCCAGATTCACTGCTTCCATCGTGTGAAGGTTGCGATATAAGAAACAGCAGAAAATATAATAAAAATAATATCGCAAAAACTTCCAAGGTATCCAACCGCAACACAGCAGGAGCCCAAAATAGGATAAAAAATAAACTGCAGGATACACCACGAAAAGTCCAAACTTTAGTAACCATCCAACTTTATTCGATAAAACCAGGAGATGAGCTCTTTCGCGTGCTCCATGCACGCTTCATCAGATCTAATTAATGATAACTCTTATTCTCTTTTTATAGTTAAAAAACAAACCTAATTGGTCTAATTAAACTAATTATACAATTAGGAAAATGGAAAAGTTAAAGTGATAATGTGCATTTAAACAGATCAACAGATTTCATTTACGCGTTCATAACTCATTTACAATGGAACGCATCAGTAGCTAGTGGCCTCGTATATTTTACATTTATTCATGTATCTACTGAAAAATAACTATTCAACTTGTGATAAACCTTGATGTTTTATCAAATTCATTAAAATATTCCAAGTATAAACCGTGAATAAAAATAAAAATACAAATAATGAAAACGACCCAGAAAAAATACATCTGGAGTCAAGCATGAAAATATAAAAAAGCATCCATATTGTATATACATTCAGTAAGCATTCAACACAGCACTTCCACTGCATGATAACTGTTGATAATGACTATTACTGATAAATCTAATAACATATAAAATGCAGAAATATAAAAGTATATATAAATAAAACAAACTACTATGTGCTATAGCAAGCATGTCCGTCATCTATTGTAACTAATATACCCCATGTTATATACAAGTGCATCAATAAATAGATACAATTAAACATACATAAATTGTGACATTTATATTACATAAATAGAGACTGTGATCTCATGTAATGAAAACATCACTTTTAAAACCATATAGCTACATAATTCAAGCATATCCAATGAAATTTTCACTCTCATCATGAATAAAATTGTAAATAAGTAATGAATAAAAGAACGAGTAAATGTATCTCATGGTTATAAATAACATTTACAAAACTGTCTTACTTACCACAACTGATTATGATCTGTCGAATGCAACTGAACAAAAAAAATACATCGAAATAAATTTAGTCCATGTCTGAAAAGATGAGTCAGCTAGACCTTCAGTCCAGACATCACTTTAGTGAAAGTATAAAAAGTATTCCACAAAGAATACAAACTGCAGGAACAACCACAATAAGTTAGTTAACACAGCTTTCTATGCTGCTAAAAATGTGACCACAAACCATCCCAAGTTCCTTATCATATTGCTTGTAAATGCAGTCAAAATGAACACAGAGTTCAAACTGAATCACTTTTTCCCTATAGGTTAAAAGAAATATGCACACTTCCACGCGCGCGTGCGCACAAGTGTATAGATGTGCATATGATATATATATATATATTCCAAATACATGCATCTGGAGCATTTCTCCCCGGGCCTCCGCTGAAAACAGGCTCTGTGGAACCTAGTCGGACTTTCCCGGTCAACAAATGATAAATAAATAAATAAATAAAAAATAAATATATATATATATATATATATATATATATATATATACACACACACACACACACACACAAGCACACATGTGTACATTATATATATAGAGACACATGCACGTGTGTGTATGTATGGTTCTACTTTAAATAATCGAAGAACCAAAATGTTGACTCACTTAACAGCGGGATGGCAATGAAACATTCAAAAAGAGCAAACTCCCAGAACAGTGAATTTCGCCTCCAGGAAACTAACCACTTGGCCACCATCACTGACAAAAAAAAAACTACACAAATAAAACCCACTGAAGTGGGGAGCCATTCCAGAAGTTTGCTGTTTTGAATGTTTTGTTGTTGTCTTGCTGTTCTTCGCTTTCAAGGGGAACCAACCCGTCTTTTTGTAAATGTATACATATACACACACACAAACACGTCTACGTAAACATCCCTTATACAAACATACATACATAAATATGTCCCATATGACTAATCAAGCACTCAGTTCACCAACAAATTTCCAGTGCAGAAGTGGTCAAATGCATACTGAGCACAGGAATAGTAGGAGTGCAATATCAAATGTTAGACAAGAGGGAGTGGGTAATAATGCCAAAACTTTAATTTATTTTGACAGTCTCAATATTAGGATTGCATGTGTACTGGTGACAGTGTGTCTGATGGACAGGGTTAGAGTAAGACCTAAGGAGGCACCAGATGCTTTAGTATGCTTGAGTGATGGTGTGGGTTTGTGTGTCTTGTTTAGCAGTACTTTTGGAGAAAGGGTGTTTAACCCTGCTACACAGAGTACTAAAGGGCAGAAGCAAGGTTGTGATTGGCACATATAACTAAAGTAGTGCAAAAAGACCCTGCTTTATCCATAGTTGTGTGCGCTAACCCAACCCAGCCTTATACATAGGTTACTAAACACTCCTTTAAAAAGTACCACTATGCAGACAGTGCTTATGGGAAAGTATGACTTACTTTGTTCTTAAACTGTTAAGTGTCTGTTTTGATGTACTTACAGCTATTCAATATGTTTCACTAAGTGAAATCAATGGTCATAATATACTTGTAAACAAACAAGTGCATCATTCATTACGGAAAGGAACCATCAACATGCACATTGTCAGTGCAAAACAAAACAAATGACTGCTATAGACTCGGGGGGAAAAAACAGGACTGACCACAAAAGGAAACCCAATACACTAGCATTTGGTAAATTACAAACAGTCAACCCAGTGTAAAAAGAAATTACAACTATAACGTATGTTGAAAAAACAAAAAGTAAAAAAGACCAATAAAACCACCATATTTAGCACAATTAACTTCAAAACGGAAGACATCCACTAAAATGTTACATTACAAACTAAACAAAGGCACCATTGTTTTTTCAATAGGGTACTGTCCCTACACCTCTTAACTTGTGCAACTCCATAACGACACAACTATGACCACACAGCCAATGCCATAGTGTACACCATGTAACTTGACCACTGCATACATCAACTGGCAATTTTCACAGGCAGCAAGAATTAATACTTCCCATCCGCATACTGTACACTAGATTAACTATGGGGAGCTGAGCAGTACAACTCCCCCCCCCCCAGATGAATGAGCCATGCCCATCTAGTAGAGGGCTATATCCACATGTCCAGTTTCTCACTGCCTCATCATTACCTTCCACAACCATGAGTCTTATGTTAAGAGATGTGACTGGAGGATTTCCGTTCATCTGACTACAAGTACCCTTTACAGGGCATTTCTCCTTTCCCCAGATTTGTGCCAGTAAAGTAGTGAGAAGACTGCAGGGGGACAAGCTCCCCTGCAAAATCTTTCTCACAGTAAAAGAACGAACTGCAAAACAAGAAAAGCTTTTTCATGTGTGTTTTTTTGTGGATAATTTTACTGTTGACCATTTGTGACTGGGCAGTTTTACCCATTCAGGGGTGGGGTGGGGAGTAAGACATGATCAGTTTTTGAAAAGCATACATTTTATACACATGTACATAGTAAAAAAATATTGCAACATTTTTTTCTAAACCAGAAATGTCCAATTCAAGTCTACATTTCAGGGAGAAAGGATTCAGAAACAAAGTACATTAAAAGTCACACAAATAATATTTTGAGAAACTAAAAGATAACATACAATTCTATACGTAAATATATTAAATATACACTATATATATAAATATATATTCACATTATAAATGTATATTACACGTATACGATTATACTGTATTTTACACACACATACATAAATCTATATTAAGATATCCATGTAATGTACATACAGATGATAGTCATTTCCAATCTAAAATGAATGGTTCAATTTAAAAACAACACTACTTTCCTTTCTGCCAGAAATGAATATGAAATCTGTCAGTTAAACAATTGTCAAACAAGACTTCTTAAGGCCTATAAGTTCTTCAGGTGGCATGGCAATGATTTTTTTTTTTTTTTAGTCTTTCCAGCAAAAAGGCAAAAAAAAAAATCAAAAGCAAGAGTTTCAGGAAGAGTACAGATGTGAGGTAATCATGATAAAGACATGGTTTCATGTCAACACCTCTGAAACAGTACAACAAATGGTTTTGCCAGCTTTGGTTCTTTTACTGAAAAACCGACAACTTAAAAGTTGTGTTTGCTTTGCAATCCCTGACAAAATTGTACTACAATCAACTGGGAAAAAAAAAGTGGCTTATAGTTAAAATGGGCATTGGGTGGGGAAGGTTGTGATTGTTGCAAAAGGTTCCTAGAAGAGCTACTGTTACAACAAATGCTACATGATAATAGGGAAAGGACTCAAAGCAATAACACAAATATCCATAGTAGCTCTGGTAACAATGCTGGACAGTTAACACAATTCCCATAGAGAAGTAATCTCAGGAAGTTGCCACTAAAAAAGTCAGGGATTGCAATAATGAGCCTGCAAAGCTTTAGAGAAAGGCTCCCTTTCTCCAAGGGTGTGTGAACTCCAAGTAAGAAGAGTGAAGGGTTACTGGTCACTTGCACCAAAATATTTTTTTTTAATGTTGTTTATGTTTCCAACTCATGTCAAGTGGATGACTGTTGAGTATTTCAGTGATTATGATTGCAAATGGGATCCCTTGCAATGGATTCACAGTAAAAGAATGAACTCCAAAAGAAAAAAAAAGCAAGAAAACTACTAGAACATGTGCCTGGAACAAAAATGTCACCAGAAATGTCCAAACACCAGGCATAACTATACATATCAATGAACAACCAAAACAGACTCAATCTTAATTAATACGTAAAAGCTCTGGAAGTGTCAAGAGTAGCCCCCCCCCCCAACTATCCTGCACCAAACCATACCACAGCAACTACCTTATCAGCAGCAAAGTAAAATAAGGAAATAAACCTGGGAAGTTATTTGAAGTGCCCAAGCTTGCCTGCCACAAAGGGAAAAATAGCCCTGTGTATTTGAAATCTCTGGTTCAACATGCATAAAATTTTTGCTATGCAAGTCCATCACATGCAGCATTCAATGCCCCTGGAAAATAAGACACACAACTTACTTGACTTGTCTAAAGGACAGTTGAGAAACTACCTTAGACACAAAGGAAGTGACAGTCTTTACAGATCAGCTGTTCTTATGGAAAATGACTACTCCAGAATTTTACGTGGCTAAGATAACTGACACCCGGAAACCTCTTAAAGACACATCTAAGGTAATCTGTGATGGCAGGTCCAAACAGAGGTAGGTCTCGTTTCTCTGCAACTAAGTTCAGGTCCCTGGCTGGAGACACTGCAACAAGGTACACAAAAATGAAGGATCCCTTTAACAAGTTACTTAATATTTGTACTGAGTATTAACGTGGCTCTAAATAAGTGCAGGGGGATATGGATGACACGTGCATCTTAACAGAACAGTAAGCAAAGCCCAGGTTGGATAATTCTTGAGACATACTTTAGGAATGAAACCATAAGGTGGACTGATATTATTAGTCACCCACTAACTGGAAAATGTCAATTTAAGCAAGGGCAACTTTCTCTAATTAGATCTCTAGCACTAGACTTAAGGATTGAAGTCATCAGGAATCTTTCATGCTATAGAAGACAGAACAGGACCATCATCGTAACACCTTCTTCTGTTTAACTGAGAAGAAGAGGGGGAGGGCTCTTAGAATACCTCATGTTTACAAGACAAAGATGAGTCTTGTTTGTCTTTTCGGCTTTTCTCGGTTAGGGGTCACCACAGCGGAACTCCGGTCCGCTAATTATTGGCAGTAGATTTTTATGGTGCCAAGTTGCCAGCCCGACACCAAACCTTCAGCAAAGGCACGCCCATTTATGCATGTCTTTCGAATGCCACTCGACCGCGGGGAGGACATGCAGACTCCACACAGAAGGCACTCCAGCAGAGAATCGAACAGGAGAACCTCTTGCTGTAAGGCAACAATGCTACCACTGCACCACCAAATCTAAGCCTTTTAATTTACTGCTCGGAGCTAGCAATGCAGCTCAGAATATTGCATCAGAATATTCACTACCTTCAGGATGTGAATTGCTGAAGGAGTGATAACACTGATTATGGGTCCACTGCCAGGTAAGAATGATCTCACTGCACAGGGGATATGAACTTGTGCTCCTTGCTTATTTACATATCACATGACTGACATCTCTGGCCAAACTAGGAGAGTCCCTTTAGGACCAGACATTTTCTACTTGGATGATGCAGAGCTACCTCCTCAATGGGGTAACATTAGGTAGGAGCCTAGTTAAGCTGCCAAGCCTACAAGCAAAGCATCTGACATCACAACCTATAACAGCTCTGGTGGCAGAAAAGGAAGACCCCACTAGAAGAATGGTGAGAACTCTCCACCTTTCTAGAGCTTGATGATGATTATTAGACACCAAAAGCACATTTATGAGCATATAGCAACTCCATATCTAGATATTTCACAGTCATCTTCGGCAAACTCATTCTCAGATGTGCATACTGCACCATGAAGATCACAGCAACTAACAAGCTCAGAAGGCACAGCACTGTCTGAGCGTGGACCCTGTGTTGCATCCATACCAAGCCATCCAGGGCCATGATCATCCTGGCATTATCATATTAGGACCAACAGTCTACTAATAACGTCCATTTTCATGATGATTATGATAATAAAAGCCTTCTTTCATCCTCTAAGCAGATATAAGAAAGGACTTTCTACAATTTATGGTCATCCCTATGGACTATAATCACAGACACAACCAGGACAGGGACATTTCCAAGCTGCTGCCAAGAGCTAGTCATCTTGATATAGTAACACCAGGAGATTATTCTCCTTCAAGTCTTCAGCCACTTGCAGACACCATATTGGTAGAGAGACTAAGTGCTAATTAAAGTCTACAGTGAGCTGTTGGAATCCTGTATGTGGACTCCAACTATAGAGATTTAATATGGCAACCATCATGTTCCGGGACAGTATCCAGGTGCTTTGTGTGAGCAAAGTGTTAACCCCAACCCCACTGTAAGATGACCATATAAAGCTGGATGTAATAGATGCAATGGTTGAAATCAAAAATAAAGAATGGGATGGAAACTGTCCTCTCTCTCTCTAGGCTATCAAGAGCCTCTTGCCTCCTCAGAAACTGGAACATCTCTACAGCCTTTAAAAGCAGTATATTCTGGACCTGTGCCATCAGTGAAATGGGCTGTCAGAGGAGTTCCTTCTGGGAAGAACCAGTGAGCTATAAATCATGACCAAAACAGACCAAAGGCAGAACCTAAAGATCCTTTATGATAGTTCTGTAAACTCTGATGAACTAGAACTGTCCTAATGCATCTTCAAAGAGCAGGGAAAATTAAAGGAGTCTTCCTCTCTCCAAAAAACAGGAATGGAGGGAGAAGTCAACATTGTACAATGCTGACAGATACACTGAAGCTTCTTTCTCTCGTGTTATGGGCCAAGCCTAAACAGGATGCAGTAGAAGAGGATGAGGTAATAGTGTAAAGACGCTCCAGTGAAGCAATGGTCTGCTTTCTCCTTAGAATGTCAGTGACCGGATCCTATATGGTCTGGGTAGGGGTCATTTTTGCCAAAAAGGACAATCCAAGATCTTACTCCCAAACTCCTCTTCCAGGGAGGATAATATCAGCCACAACATTCTCTGCAGGCATATACAACAGCCTGCAGGGCTACCAGAACAGTCAAAACTACAGCAGGAACCATTTTATTCCACTATAGAAGCCACAGAGATGCAGGAAAGTCCACCTTCAGCCCACATTCTGGAAGATCAGAGCTCTTCTAGAATGTTCTTTACAAAACAGGACTAAAATTGAGATGGATGAGAGGAATACAAGTTCCAGTGCTGCACACAAGTATAGTCTACAGCCACATATGTCCAAAGCTATATACTTCTTCAGGCAGTAATTTAAAATTCTGTAATCATTGGAATTTACAGTGTGTGTGTGTGGGGGGGAATCATACACAAGTCAGCACTAGGAAGCTTGGTAAGTTATACACCCTTAGGCCACTACTTGTAATGGGCATAGGGCAGCTACCTCCTTGGATGCTGAAAGGGCAGAGTCATGGTGCTTCCAGGGCAACAACAGCATTTCATGACTGACTATGGGGAGGAAGAAAACATAGTTCCTCATGCTTCTTCCCAAGAAACTCAATTTTTTTTTGAGGGGGGATGGAATGTTGAAGATTGAAGCAAGCAAAGGCAGCCCCCAGTCAGTCTGAAAGCTTCTCCAATGGAAGAGTCAAGACAATGGAAAGGCAAATTAAGGGAGCGAGACTCCTTATCCTTGGGAGGCAGATTAAGGGAGCAGGACTCCTTATCCTTGGAGGCCTCACTTTGAGATCCTCTAATTTATTGTAGAAGCCACAATAACAGATAATGCTGTGCCCAAACTGTTTGCTGTACAGCATGAAGGCGAATGTGTGACCCAGCTGAGGTACTGGGCATAACTGGACCACAAGCACTCAAGTGCTGCCAGCCAGGGGTACCGTTTGCTGTGGAAAGGCAAACAGCGAGTCTTGAAAAGACTTGCGAGAAAACTCCAAGGGTGTAATCTTATGAAAGTACCCCTCTCTACCCATTGAGATGAGTTCTGTTTTGGGAAGACCTAAAGAACCCTCGTTAAATAGGCACTGCTGGCTTGACCTAGAAAATGTCCTAGGAGGTTCTTTACCCAAAATGCATGTGACCACATGTCAAAAGGCACTATTTGCAGAAAGAAAGCTGATTGTTCTCGGGCACTAAACTATCATTCAGAGAAAAGACAGTTCAAGAACCCTGAAATGCACTCCCCAAGTTTGGAAGCTGGGGCATGCCTTCCCAAATTCTCTCATCCTCCACCAAGACATATGTGCTGGGTTTCATGACCCAGGTTAAATAAAGAAACTCACTAGCTGATGACACTGTCAAAATACTGGAACTACCGTAAGACTTTGATCTGTGTGGTGTTTGTCCCTGGAGAAATGCTCAAATTTGTACCTAAGGCAGCCCTTCCATAGGTCTCCATACAAATAATGCTAATATATTTGGTTATGAAGCTTGCCAAAGTCTCTTTTCTTCGCCTTCAATAGCTGGGATGAACTTCTGGCATTTGTGGAAAATTACAGTTGTGTACAAACTTACCATAATAGTAGATATCCTACTGATTACTGTTGCATTATTAATAATGAGCTCAACAGCATGAGGACAAGGAATTACCATGTAGAGAATAACAAGAGAAGGCAGCCTTAGAGATCCAGTTTGCAATAGTTTGTTTAGACACTGGATGGCTCAACTTTGAGTGCATAAGTGAGACAAACAGTTGGTCAGATTTTCTAATGGATTTGATTTTGTCCTGACAAAGTCTTAACTGTCTGTGAAAGTCTGGAAGTGTAGCAATCTTTCCCCTCTGTTCCATGGGTTGGGAAAGTTGTTAGGAAGATTTATAAGCTGGGTAAAGTGACAGGTCGATCACTACTTTAGGCATGGATGACGGATTAGCTCTCAAGGTCACCCTGCCCTTGTGAAAAATAAGAAAGGGCGGGATGGCCATGAAAGCCTGAAGCTCTGACACTCCCAGATGAAGAGCCAGAAGTATGATAGTTTTCCTGGTGCAGAATTTGAGGTTTGGTGAGACTGCAGATTCAAAAGGACGCAAAGTACATGTTTCTGGCACAAAGTTGAGATCCCAAGGAGGAATTATGGGCTTCCTTGGTGGTCTACGATGCAGCACCCCTTTAAGGAATAACCCTCAAGTCTGGATGTAAGAGGAGGGTTGAGGGATAAACATGCAGAGATCACTGATAAGTAGATTTTATGGAAGAGGAGGCCAAATCTGTAGGCATGAGCTCACACAGATATGTCAGTATGGAAGGTACCTGTGATTCGTTGGGGTCCTGCTCATTCCTGTGACACCAAAGGGAAAACTGCTTCCATTTGGCTTTGCATGTTTTTCGAGTGTTAGATTTTCTGGCTTCTTGAACAAGCCCAATTACTCCCTTGGAAAGCTAATGCCTGTAAGGAATTAAAACTCATCATCCACAGAGTTAGGCTCAAGGATAACAGGTTGTGGTGTAGTAGTGACCCTTCTGCTGTGTGAGGAGATCCACTTGCAGTGGTAATTTGGTTAGCTGCCCCTGGTGAAGTGAAAAAAGAGGAAACCAATGTTATCTTGGCCAGAAAGGTATTACTAGAAAGAGTTTTGATTTTTCCTTTCAAGCCTAAAGAAGAATCCTTGGAAGGAGTGGTACAGGAGGAAAGACATAGAAGAATGCATCTGTTCTCTAGGCTGAAGAGCAATGGCCCCTGATGTAAAAGAAGCCGAGCTGTTTGCTGGTCTCTGAAGCAAACAGGTCTATCTGAGGTGTCCCCAATGGTGGGGAATGTCTAGGAAGATCCATTTGTTAAGGGTCTGTTCAGGACTATCCTTCAAGACCCTGTTTAGTGCAGCTGCCAACACACTGTCCTGTGATGGGATGTATGTGGCTGCTAAGGGTATGTTTTTTTTTTTTTTTCTGGGTGGCAATCTCCCATGTAGTCTGTGCTAATCTGTACAGTTGAAAAGGCCTGGTTCTGCCTTTCTAGTTTATGTAGTGTCATCTCTGAACACTCTTAAGGGACCTGGCCTCCAGTCTGGAGAAAAGACTAGTTTGGATGAGGACCCTCATCTCAACACTGATGTGCCCCCTTTAGTATTCTTAGTTGCCATCAGCTCTGAACCAGTGTGTCCCTGTCCAGAATCCCCATTACTCTTCTGAGGCATTTGCATACCTTTCTTGAACTGGAAATGGTGGGGAGAAGGGAAGTCCTAGGGTTGAGCATAACCTGATCCCCTCCATCATGGCAGCTTTCTCCAGAGACAAGGTAATTGTGAAATTACTGTGTCTAGAGGGTGACTGTGCTAGGACCAAACTGTTTTCACGTACCACTGGATTTTCCTCATATGCTGTCTGGCTAGATAGAGCACTGGAACAGTTGCTGTCATGAATCCCAAGGCACTCTGAGTTGGCTGCAGGGAGGATTTCTTACAGTTGATGGTGAATCATTTCTGTGAGAGAAGGTTGAGGGTTAGTTGGAGATGTTGCAGGAGTTTCTGAGGACAGGAAGCTTGTATTAAGTTGTCTATGTAGGGTTAAAATCTGGATTCTCTGTGTTCCACACAAGGTGAATACTGCTGCTAAACACTTTGTGAAGACTTTTGGGACTGCGGAAAGCCCAAAAGGCAAAGCAGTAAAAGTATGATGACCCAGCACAAAACCTGAGGAATCTTCCAGCAAGGGGGAGGGGTGAATTGATATATAGAGGTAGGCATCTTTTAGAACTAGAGATACTGGAAAAGCCTGAGGAAGGATAAACAGAAGCAGTGTGTGTAGAGAATGCATTTTGAAAGTTGAACTTCCAGAAAAGTCAAATGAACAACAGCAACGGTGAAGAGAAGCACGGCTTAAAATACCATGGAAAACCATGAAACTGTCAAACTTTAAAACATTTTATTTAGATAGGCGAGTGCTTTCACCACATGAAGTGGTTTCTTCAGATCATTAATACCTTTCAGAAAAGTGTTTAGCAGAGATAGATCTAGTATGAATCTCCATTGCCCTTGCGTCCCTTGTACTAAGAAAAGTCTGAAGTAAAAGCCTTTTCCCACAACTTCCTGGGGGTACTGGTTCTATTGTGCCTGCAATTACCAGAGGATGGGTGGAAACAGGTGCATCTAATTGTGAGGAGGGGGTAGCATGCCATTTACAGAAAGGATTTCCATCCAGGACATGCTATACCCTTTTATAATCAAAAGCACCCATTGGTCTGTGGTAATCTCTTCCCAGGTGGAGACTGATTGATTGGGTAAGCCTTTCTAACAGTGAAAGGGCCTGGGTGGAGGGAAAATGGTGGTTGTGAGACTTTGAAGATAGCCCCAGAGACTTGTCTCCAAAGGGAGACCCTCCCAGAAGAGGAACATCTCTGTGGTTTCTCTGGGAATCTCTTTCTGGAGGCCTTCCTGTGTTTCTGGCTGTACCTAGGGTATCTTCTAAAAGAGGTGAGTTTGGTTGGGTAATTCTTCTGGTACATGGGCACAGAGATTAACAGACTCCATCTACAGTCCTTTACAGCTTTTCTCTCTACTTGAAGGGTTTTGAAAAGACTGGCTGCCTGAGGTCCAATCAGGAGGTTTTTGCCTAAAGAGGAATCTATAACTTTAGCTTTCAAGTCTTCAGGTATTGGGTGATTGTGCAACCATGCAGAACCAGTGACAGCTGCTCTGGATGAGGCCTCTACAGCATCATAAAGTACAGTTTTGTACCTACCATAAATGTAGATGTTAGAGTGCTAATACAGCTGCAGTCATAACAGATGGGTTCTCCTGCCGTCAGGCGGGTCCTCGGTCGGCCGAATTCCAAAGTCTAGGTCCGGCGTCGGTTGTCATCGCTTCTTCCCTAACGTCAGTGTGACAGGGGTATAAAAGAACCAGCCGACGCCATTTTCTTCAGTTTTTCTTGCCCCAGATGTCAGGTGCCCCCAGAAAGAAGGCAATACATAAATTTGTGTAATAAAGCAATGCCATATAATCAAAATACAGTAGTTGCAAGCAAATACACCATAAATGAATACCCCAATCAGGTTGTATGAGGAGGTGTTAGCCAATAGGCCTGTCCCAAGAGGGAAAGGAGGGTGGGAAACCTGGACTGCAGCTGTATTAGCACTCTAACATCTACATTTATGGTAGGTACAAAACTGTACTATGTTCATCGTGCATACAGCTGCAGTCATAACAGATGGGTAGAATCCCAAAGCTAAGAAAGGGGTGGTAGGCACTAGGTGGAACTAGGAGGAGCCAGGATGCCCTGCAAGACTGCAGTGGCAAAGCCTGCTCTAGTTTTGGAGTACAATGGTAGGTGGTAGTGCTTGGAGGAGGTATGCACAGAACTCCAAGTGGCTGCTTCCAAAATATCTTTGGCAGGAACTCCTCTGAGGAAAGCTGCAGAGGTAGCTGTGGCCCTTGTGGAGTGAGATCTGATGCCTGCAGGCACAGTTTTGCCATGAAAAGTGTAACAAAAGCGTATGCAGTGGGCTATTTATTTTGAGATTGTCTGTTTGGAAATTGGCTTCCCTTGAGCTCCTAAAGCATAGGACACAAAGAGCTGTTCTGATTTTCTGAAAGGCTTTGTTCTGTCCAAATAATAATGCAGTTGTCTGTGGATGTCCAAGGAATGTAGTAATCTCTCCCCTTTGTTTTGAGGATTAGGATAAAAGGTAGGTAAGTGTATAGCCTGATTCAAAGCTACCCTGGATACCACCTTTTGGCATAAAGGACGGGTTGGTTCGTAAGGAAACTCTGTCCTGATGGAAGATGATAAAAGGCTGCACAGCCATGAGGGCTTGTAGTTCCGATACCCTACGAGCTGATGTAATAGCCAGAACGAAAGCTGTTTTCCAGGAAAAATATTGCAAATCTGTTGAGGCAGCTGGCTCAAAAGGAGGCAAGGTCAGCTTTTCTAGAATGAAATTGAGATCCCAAGCAGGTATTGGTTGTTTCCTTGGGGGTTTTATATTCTTAGCCCCTCTGAGGAACTGTCTTAAGAGGGGGTGAGAGAATAAAGGTGGATCAGTGTTGTATTCTGCAGAAATGGCTGAGGCATGGATTTTGATGGAAGAGAATGAAAGTCCACTGCTTAGCAGCTCAGCTAGATACTGTAATATTTGAGGTAAGTTCAGTTTTCCAGGATTCTGGCCCTTTTTCTAATTCCAGGCACAAAACCGTTTCCATTTTGCGGAGTAAGCTTTTCTAGTAGACGGCCTTCTGGCCTCCAAAATGACATCCTGCACCTCCTTGGAGAGTAGGGTCTGTTGTGATGTTAAGGAATCTTCCATGCAGCCAGATTGAGTGTTTTCAGCTGACTGAAGAGTTTTGAAGCTGTGCTGAGTCAGAAGAGGAGGCATTAGAGGCAGGGTCCATGGTGGGGAATGCGTCAGGCTCCTCAGGAGTGGATACCAGTGTTGTCTTGGCCATTCTAGAGCAATGAGAATCATCTTTGGTCTGTCTGCTCTGGTTTTTAATAGAACTTTGGGCAGCAGAGGAAGAGGTGGGAAGGCATAAACTGTCATTGTTGTCCAACAAAGAGAGAGCGTCCACTCTCCAGGCCTTTGGATGAAAAGTCCTTGAGCAGAATTTTGTCAATTGGTGATTTTTGTGGGAGGCAAAGAGATCCATGTCTGGCCTTCCCCATGCTTGAATTATCTCTGTAAAAACTTGAGGATGCAACTTCCATTTGTGTGGATCTGTCATATTTCTGCTTAGGTTGTCTGCCAGCGTGTTTTCCTTGCCTGGCAAGTACTGTGCTTGAAGTTCGATGTGCAAGTCCAGAGCCATGTTCCAAAGTGACATGGCCAGCCTGCATAGGGGGTATGAATGGGTTCCTCCCTGTTTATGTACCACATTACTGTGGTGTTGTCTGTCCTTATCAATAGTTGACCTGGATGCAGAAGGTCTTTGAAAGCTATAATAGCATTTATTACTGCTAGCATTTCCTTTTGATTGATGTGAAGGTGCATTTCTTTTTGGGACCATTTGCCCTGAATGCACCGATCTGTCATGTGCACCCTCCAGGCGTATTCCGAGGCATCTGTTGTGATGACTTGATTTGCTTGAGGCTTGCTGAATGGGAGACCTGTGTTTGTTTGGCATGCTTGAGCCCACCACAGAAATTCCTTTTGAAGACATGGAATTAGTGGTATTATTGTTTCCAAACTGTGGCTGTGTAGAGACCATAGGTTTTTCAGGTACCATTGAAGTTTCCTCATATGCAGCTTTGCACATGGGATTAGTAGGATGCAAGATGCCATGAATCCCAGAGCCTGCAGGATTTTCCTTGCAGTCAGCCTGGTGAAATTTGCTAGTGTTCTGAAGTATTGAGTTAGTTGCCCCTGCTTTTCTGGTGTGAGGTAGGCCATCTGGGTTTTTGTGTCCAAGTTGGCACCCAGGAAAATTATTTTCTGAGAGGGTATTAGCCTTGATTTATTTTTGTTGACTGTCTATCCCAGAGAATTCAACAACATTATTACATAAGCCAGGTGTTTCAGAAGTATGTGCTTGCTGTCCACTTGGATCAGGCAGTCATCCAAATAGGGGTATATTTGTATCCCTTGAAGTCTGCAGTAGGCAATTACTGATGCCAGGCATTTCGTGAATACTCTGGGCGCAGTAGATAAGCCAAAGGGCAATGCAGAGAATTGATAATGGGTTGAACCTGCAAGAAATCTGAGGTATCTTCTGCAATTTTGTCTGATTGGGACATGCAGGTATGCCTCCTTGAGGTCCAATGTTACCAGCCAAGACTCCTTGCCCAGCATGGGAAGAAGCTGCTGTAAAGTGAGCATCTTGAATTTTGGTACGAGTAAAAATGTGTTTAGGATGGATAGGTCCAAAATAAGTCTCCAATCTTTTCCCTTCCTTGGTACCAGGAATAGTCTGTAATAAAAACCTTGACCCTGTTCGTGAGTAGGCACCTCTTGAATAGCTTTCATGCCCATGAGATCTGAAATTTGTCTTTGTGCCTCTGCCCTTTGATTGTGTGGCAGGTTTGGCATGCCTCTCATTTTTGGAAGGGTGTGAAAATGGAATCTGTAGCCTCTGTTTATAATGTCCAGGATCCATTTGTCTTTCGTGACAATATGCCAATTTTTTGAAAATAATGCCAGTTTTCCACCTAAGGGTGCTGTCATTTGAGCCTTGCTTGGCATGCAAAGGGGAAAGTCATTGGGATTGCTTTCTGAATGGCTGCGAACTATCCTCACCACCTCTTTGTGTAGGAGCTTGCCATTGTCTGCCTCTAAATGATCCTTGAGATTGCCCTCTGCCCCTCAGGTGCCTGTATCTACCTCTTTGTGGTCTGTCTGTGGCTGGAAAGGACCAATTTTTGGAAGGACAATTTCTACTGAAACGTGGAGGTTGTACCTGTATAAAATCTTTCACTGTTTGCATTGATTTTAGCCTTTTCCTCCATTTTCTTTAATACCTCCTCAGCATTAACACCAAATACATCCTTTTGAAGAGGGGCATCTAGTAATTTAGCTTTGACATGATCTGGTAAGGTTTGTTCCTTGAGCCAGGCATGTCTACATATCACTGATCCTGTAACAGCAGCTCTACATGAGGCCTAGAGCATCAAAACCACATTGCAAGGTATGTTTACCCACTTGTTCTACACTATGCATCAAATCCTGCAACTCCTTCAAGTCTGGTTGTTCAGGTTGTGACATTTTACTTCTCAACTGTGATAACAGAAACTGTTGGTACTTTAGCATATGGAACTGGCAGTTTAATGCCCTCATGGTTAAGTGGCCGAGGTATATACCTTTTTCCCCTACCTTTCTAAGGATCTGGAATCTCTTTCGGAAGGTATTGGATTTTTAGCAGTGGAGGCCTTAATTCCCTTGGGGCCCTGTGAGATAGTTTCTGGGTCAGCCGCATGGCTTTTGTATAAAAATTGGGGTGAGTCAGGAACCCGGTAGTACCTGTCAGGCTTGACTGGGGCTGGAGGTAAAGAATCCGGGTTAAGGCAGGCCTCCGAGTACACATCTAGTATGTCTAAGACAGGAGGTATAGCCAGAGGCCTGTGCTGAGGTAGCAAGAGAAAATCCCTAAGCCTTTTCTTGGAATCTGAGTACTCTTGGCCTTCCCAGTGGAAGTGTTCCCTTAAGGTATGCAAGGTTTCCCCCAAATGAGTAATCCTCTGGAGGGGAGACAGAGGGAATGGACTCCTCTGCATCAGAATCTTCAAAAGGGGAGTAACAATGTTCCTGTTCATCAGAGTGCTCTGATATAATGGAGGCCTGGTCAGAGGAGGGGGATTCTTCCTCCACTCTGGGCCTTTTGTCCGGGGGGGGGGTTTGAGAACCCCTGATCAGAGTAATTAAATCCTCAGCCATTTTAAGCATCTGTTTTTTAGGCATGGGGCCTGGAGATGGGCCCTGCGTAGCTTGTCTCTTAGAATGCATGGCTGCTTTAGACATAGTGAAAGCCTTGATGGAAAAAGAAGAGGAAGGTCTGAAGACACCTTGAGAGGAGGCAGACCTGTCTACATTTTGAGATTCACCACCAAGAGTGGCTTTGGTATCTGTAGTCGGGGTGTGGGCCTCGGGTACAGAAGACACCGCCAATGAAGTGTCGGTAGTCAGGGGCTGCGTAGGCACCTCACTGAGAACCAGACCACCTATAGTCGGCTTTGGCGTGGTGTCGGTCGAGGCCACGGACCTCGTGTGTCAGTCCTTATCTTTGCGTTTTTTAGACAAAACTGGAGTCGGAGTATCAGACGACATAATATAGTTACATTTTTTGCCAAAATAATGCTGGGCGAACTCCGCCCGACGCTTAAAGGTGCATTTGTTGAATGTAGCACAAAAACGACAGACCGAGACGTCGTGGTCTGGGCCTAAGCAAGGAATACAGAGGGAATGAAAATCATTATGCGGTATTTGCTTCCCACATGAAATACAATTATTAACTTTGTCTGACATCGGTCTGAGGCAAGAAAAGTTTCCCCAACGGGGTACTTAGCTTTCAAGAAGACTTCAGTTGCAAAATTTTCATAATTTCAGGAGCTGGCCAACCGGCACTTGCGAACTGCTTCTGCTTTGGGCACCGCGCGGCAAGAAAGACTGAAGAAAATGGCGTCGGCTGGTTCTTTTATACCCCTGTCGCACTGACGTCAGGGAAGAAGCGACGACAACCAACGCCAGACCTCGACTTTGGAATTCGGCCGACCGAGGACCCGCCTGACGGCAGGAGAACCCATCTGTTATGACTGCAGCTGTATGCACCATTAACATCTGCATTTAATGCTGTGTCTGGCTACCTGTGAAGCCCAGTTGAGTAAAGAAAACATTTGTTGTTTAGAACAAGTCTCTTGTAGGTCCCACCACCACCTTGTTTACTGAACTGAGAATGGGTATCAAACACTTAACTTGGGTTTGCCAATTTATCATCCTGAATGACAAAGTAGAGGAGTTACAAACCTTTTTATCCCACCTATCATTAGCTCTACTAACCACGTCTGGAGGGAAATCGTTAGCATTACGTAGTAGCTTAGAAGGTTTACCAGAAGAGAGATAATGTAGAGGGATCTAGCACAGGATTTTTAAACAAGAATTCAAGATCATCAGGGAGTTTATAAAATCTTTCTGGCCTTTTGGGGCCAGGAGACTGCCCAATCAGGAACAGCAGAGGTGGCTTGAAAGGCATCCAGTAAGGCTTCAAAAACAGGGGGGAAGGGCTGGAGTGCCCATTTCCAAGAGGTTGTATATTTTCTAAACATCTGTAATCTGCCTAGACTCCCACTCAGAATGTTTCATCATGTTTGATATTCTCTCTCCAAAAGAAGTTTCTTCCACAGGAGTCAGGCAAGAGAGTGTTGTCATCTTATGAATGGAGTTGGTCAGGGGGTTGGATATGAGATGAATATGTCTGGGAATGATTTGAATCAAAAGCCTCCTTATTGTCAGGAAATTAATACACATCTTGTTGAGGGGAGGTGGCAGGAGCTGGGAAGATGGCTTCAGGGCCATAATGACCTTGTACATGCCTTAAGAAAGGAGGAGGGAGGGTAGGGGGAACAAGGAGAAGTTAGTTAGATGTTTAGTTTTTTGCTGTTTTCCTGAACCAAGTATGGTGGTTTAGATCACCAACATACCTCAATAAGTTTACCTGGGATCTCTTCTCTAACTAGTATCTGAGAAATAACTTCTGGACTCTCAAAGATAAAGATACATGGCTCAGCTTAATTTGTGGGTTCCTCAGTTGTAAAAGCCTACAAGGTCTTGGTAGAGGGCATCTGAGAAAGAACCAGATATACAGTGGGTTCTGAAGCTTCAACAGGTATGTGCATCAGAAAGGGAAGACAGTTTCTGGCCTAGGTTTTTTTAAGCTTAAGTGGTAGCGGTACATCTAGGGAAGTTGAATCTGCCATCTTGGAGTGGGCCAATCATTTTAGATGCCGTGTCTCCCGAAAGATATAGTGACAGGACAAATGGGATCACAACGTTTTAGGTACAAATGACTGGCAAATGGAACAGGGCATGTAGCAGTGTTCTGCTCCAAAGCAGAAAAAAACCTTGGAAATACAAGTCCTTTTACGGAATTTGCCTACAACACTTGCATTTACCCCTCTTAGCTGACATTTAATACCACTAATCAAAAACACTTCAGAAAAGCAAAGAAAGGTTCCCCACAAGGTACTTATCTGTTTACTCAAAGCAAAACCAACAACCAAATGACAAACAATTCAATGGATATGTGACTTGTATTCGGGCTGGCGGTAAGAGTGTCTGAAGAATTACACTCATACGTTCACCTATATATCTCAATGACTACAAGCTGAAGTTACACACTGGACATATGACCCCGGGAAGTTAAAGCTTTGGTACCCTAGCCGAATGTCACTGGTGATGACCCATTCATTATGAATACTGCAACAGTAACTTCAATCAGAATGTCTGTCAATATTGTGCTCCTCCCCAAAACAGAAGGAAATGTCAGTGCGAGGCTTGGCTGGTAACTGGATACCCAGGCACTGTTAGGTATGCAAACACAAAAAGCAAAACACACACACAGGTTCAGGATTAAAAAAGAGCAACAAAAACTGCGTGCTTGGGAGAACATATGCTTATGTAATCGATTCATTACATGATGGCATGCAGGATAAGCACATGTAGTAAAACAACGGAAAGAAACAAACTAATCCAAAAACAGACAAGCGTAACGAGTCCAAGATCCCACGAAATGCAGGAAATAAATCCACAAAATGTTTCTGCGTAAACGAACTTTATTTTAACGTTTTCGCCTCTGTAGCAACGGAGGCTTCATCAGACAAAGATAAAAAACGCCAGTTGTATGAATTTAAAACTTTTAACTAAGGAACTGATGTCATTTCCTTAGACACACCTTTAAAAGATTAAAGTGATAGAATTACGTTATATAATTCTTTATGTTGATCATATAAAGTGTTAACATATCAGATAATAAACTAAAAGTGTGTATACACACACTAACTGACAACCATTACCTAAAACCTACTTCTGACCGTGTAAAAAAATCAAATAAAATAACAATACAATAACAATTTATCATACAAGGTTAAACCCTTTAACAATATATGTTAAAGGTAGCATGTTTCACTGCATGGCCAGCTTAACTGTTTACCTTAAAAAACAATAACATTCCTTGCCCCCTACAAGTATACAAGTAGAAAAAGGGGTTACCTTAAATAACTTTTATATTTTAAACCGCTGAAATGTTACAAGCATCATTCAATCCCGGGAAAGAAAAGGCATCTAACAATAGTTGCCAATCCAATTCTTTAATTTCAAGTAAAAGTGATTGTGGCCCGCCCCTAATGCCCACATTAACACAATCTATCCCCCTAAATACTAAATCAGTGGTCTACCTAGCCCTTTGTAATTGCTGCCCTGCCTATTATGTTGGTAAAACGGATCGTAGATTACGAGACCGTATTTACCAGCATAACTATGCTATTAAGAATAAAAAGAATGATAATGCCCTTTCTAAACACATCTTAAACCACACTGGACATAGCTTCCAATTTATGGGGATAGATTGTGTTAATGTGGGCATTAGGGGCAGGCCACAATCACTTTTACTTGAAATTAAAGAATTGGATTGGCAACTATTGTTAGATGCCTTTTCTTTCCCGGGATTGAATGATGCTTGTAACATTTCAGCGGTTTAAAATATAAAAGTTATTTAAGGTAACCCCTTTTTCTACTTGTATACTTGTAGGGGGCAAGGAATGTTATTGTTTTTTAAGGTAAACAGTTAAGCTGGCCATGCAGTGAAACATGCTACCTTTAACATATATTGTTAAAGGGTTTAACCTTGTATGATAAATTGTTATTGTATTGTTATTTTATTTGATTTTTTTACACGGTCAGAAGTAGGTTTTAGGTAATGGTTGTCAGTTAGTGTGTGTATACACACTTTTAGTTTATTATCTGATATGTTAACACTTTATATGATCAACATAAAGAATTATATAACGTAATTCTATCACTTTAATCTTTTAAAGGTGTGTCTAAGGAAATGACATCAGTTCCTTAGTTAAAAGTTTTAAATTCATACAACTGGCGTTTTTTATCTTTGTCTGATGAAGCCTCCGTTGCTACAGAGGCGAAAACGTTAAAATAAAGTTCGTTTACGCAGAAACATTTTGTGGGTTTATTTCCTGCATTTCGTGGGATCTTGGACTCGTTACGCTTGTCTGTTTTTGGACAAGCACATGTACATACACAAGCAAAATTTTACAGAATCTACCACTAAACTGAAACTGACAGAGGTCTGTCCTTCCAAGAAGTCAAGAAAGCCCTTGATGCAAAACCTGAAAGATGCTAGCAAATAAAACACACTAAATATGACACTTTCCTGCCATCACAAACACATAATGCAAAGCAAATGCCAAGAGGAGCAAAGCTAATATTTTCTTCACATCTGTATAAGAACAGCATTCATTTGGTGACAGCATATGCTAAATCTATGCAGACAGAAGATGAACTTCCTCACACTGTCTTAGGCATTTGATGTTGGGAGCCTAAGGAAGAACTCTCATTGAGAAGAGCAATCCAAAAGCATTTAACACTATCCATAGAAAGGCATGCACATATGCAGAAATAAGAGAGATACTTTGACAGAGAAATGTTCTAACTACATTCAAACAGATGGCTCAACTAAATCAAGATCTCTGAAACTGAATTAAATGGGTCTAGACCTTTTGTGGCAGACCAAGAAATAAATATTTTCCATTTTTGTAAGAATTTCCCTGTAGCAGGCCTTCTGGCTTTACGCTGAATGCTCAGAAATGGATGAAGAAATAATCACTGTATGGTACTAAGATTTTGTTCTCCAAGCTGAGAGATTCCATGTCAAAGGTGGAATGCAGTACTTTTCCCTGATGCTGGATTAGAAAGGCCTTCTGAACAGGCAAGGGCCACGAAGGAAGAAAGTTTAGTTTTATCAAGATCATCATGGTGCCAGATTCAAAAAAAGTTGCACTCAGTTTAAGTGTGCCCTGATTTTGAACGACTTCCTCCAAGTGTATGTGACTTACTTTTGTGTATGGCCTACCTGTAAACAGGTGTACACTGGAGGTCAGAATCCAAAAAAACTTGTTCTCAGTATAAGTGGTCATTTACACTGAGAACAAGTGTTTGGAATCTGGCCCATGGTTATGGCCAGAAGGGAGCTAAAAGCATGACTCTGTCCTACTTCTCTATGAGAAATATTTTTTAAATCTGAGGGAAAGAATAAAAAGCAAGATAACAATACAAATGAATGCAAAACAATCTTCCAAACTGAGTGGTTAGACAAAAAATCTGCAAAAGGACTGGAACAGTCCAATACCAAATCAGGCATGCCTCTTTACAGAATTAGAATGATCTACTCGCCCTTCCTTTGTATGCTTATTAAACACATACCTATGCTGCTGTCTATATTTCAAATTGCCCCAGGAAGTTGTTCTCAAAGTGCTTTCATGATTTTTTCCCAAGTTAATGTAGTAAGACTTTTTTTTTTAGACCAGCTGACTTTTACCAAGACAGAAAGTTAAACATGGGCTCCGCATTCAGTCTGAAGTTGGCTGTCAGCTGATGGGGTACTGTTGGAGAAAGTAAGGGCATCCCCTTGTAAAATTATTTTATTTCTCTACCAAAGAAGTTTACTCTTGACAGACTATGAAAATGAATAAACAGCTTAGTAGAATATAAAGACTGGTCCAGACATTTTTGAAGGGCCACTGTGGTCTTCTCATGTAGAGCTTTGCATAATTGATTAGAAAGATGCATGGTAAGATAGATACCAGTGCCTGCTGTAATGGCAGGCCCTCTGAGAGCACCTAGGACAGTGACTGAAGTGACAAGGAGCAGGGATATTTTTTGCACTTTACTGTGATAGTCACTGGTGGGAAAAGAAACCTTCAATCTTAGACTTTTTCTCATGGCATTTTAAACACTTTTCAGTAGGATACAGAGTGCACTTTCAAATATTTTTGCCCAGAAACCTTTATAAATATAGACCCTATTTCACAAACCTCTGTCATCAGGTCTAAAACAAGCAATGGCTGCAGCAATGTTTAGAAGGCATTTAACTACCATATCCACATTTGCTGACAGTTTTAGGGGGTGATGACAACCTCACTTCTGGCAACCAGAAGATTTTGACTTTCCTGAAGGAACACTTATGTTGGAGGACCCACAGCTGTTGAAAAACAGAGACATTCACTACAGCAACTAGTCAAAATAACTTTCTCCAAGATGAAAATAAAGGGACCAGTGACACACAGTAAGAGGATATGGAAATAGCATGATGGACATATATGGGAGACTTGCACAACCCTCTGCCAGCACCTTCACAGTCACTAGACTATTACTGGCCCTCAAAGGGAAGATGAGGACTATTGACAAACTTCAGCCATGATACAGCCTGTACAGAAGGTGGGTAAACCAAATGATATGTACTGCCTACTGTTATAGTACCACTCCATGAAAAACATCTAGGCTAAGATCAGGTATTCAATCATAAAAAAAATTGCTGTAGCATCAAACCATTCAAAACCAATGCCAAGAAACTTTGCAAGCAGTCTTGGTACTGGGGAAAGTTAAGAAAAAGAGAGGAAAACGAACATGGCAGAGTACTATTCAGGTAAGTGCCAACGGCTGCAGTTCAAGTATACTGGTTTACTAAAGGAAACAGATGTGTCAGTGTCAGAATGCAGATTCTGCCAAGAACCTGATCAAAATGGATAGGCCCACTAATTACCTCTACTTGTCATCCTTTTTTGGAAACACAAGGAGCTTTAAATAAAATCATGTGCCTGCTGATATCTTGGAGCTTGTTGCATTACACGTTTGTTAAGCAACTGTTAAGTGTAGGTTCATGGCTGTGTGTTCCATTTACACTAACTATAGATGATAGATCAATGTTGCAATATTAATCCTTGGGGCTGCTGTGCAGAAGCCCATGACCGGCCCTATTTCCAGAGTTTTAGCATCATCCCAAGCAGATGGATGTTTTATGACAGATGTCTGGAAGTTGGGGTATAAGAAAGGTGCCCGTTGGCACCATCTTCTGGCCTTTCGAAGTCAGGAAAGCAGTCTGACGCCTGGCGATAGCACAACCTTAACTGTCTGGTCTTGGTAGTGAATGTAAAAGGGAAGAAACAAAGGTAGAAGGCTGGTATGAGCCAAATGGACAATAACAAGCAGCAGAGGGAGACAATGTCCATATTTAGATGACTGGTAGGAGGGAGGGAATGTGTACTGCAGAAATGACCTACTAGAACATCTATAATTATGGTAAGTAGGACACAACTGTACTATGTTCTTCATTGCAAATGTTGCGGCACTAATCTTTGGGAAGATTCCCAAAGCTGCTCTGAGAGTGGAGGAGATATACAAGTGTCTATAGGAAATATTTTTTAAGATGGCACAGGCGAACCTTGCACCCCTGTCTTGGCTCTGGATGTCTAACCTAAGCTGGTTTTATTTTGTGAAAGTGTGAAGACAACTCCAGGTGACTGCTTCTAGGATTGCCTGGATGTGCACACTTTTGAAGGAGGCAGTGGTAGTTGCCCAATGCCTGGAGTGGGCTCTAATGCAGCCAGGCAGAAAGAAAAATTGGTAGATGGACAGCCTGGTTAAGGACAAGTTCAGAAACTATCTCTGGTTTAAATGAAGGGTTAGTTTTTGAGGGTTACCCTGCCTTTGTGAAGACAGTGAAAGGATCCATACTCATGGGAGCCTGTAGTTCACAGACTCTTCTAGCTGAAGTGACACCTATAAGAAAGGTTGTCTTCCATGTCAGCAATTTCAGGGGAGCAAAAGCAGCCAGTTCGAAGGGTGGTAGGGGTTAGCTTTTCCAAAACATAATTTAAATCCCATGTAGGAATATGGTCCCTCCTGGGAGGTCTTAAGTGCATCACCCTCAGAAACAGTTTCATTGGGGGGGAAGGTGACAAAAAAGTGGTACAGTAGTCTGCAAGCATGTTAAAATTGCAAAAGCATGAACTTTTATGCTAGAATAAGAAAGTCTGCTGGCCATGTCACCATATGGAGAATCTTTTCCATTTTGCCATGTATTATTTCCTGGTGTTCGACTTTGTTTCCTTAAAAATAGATAACACCTTCTTAGGATGAGACATCAATGTGGGTATCATGGCCCTTTCCTCCAGGCAGCTAAACAGAGATGTCAATTTGAGGTGGATAACTGATCCTCTGACTTGACAGAGGTCATCTGTGCCCTTTAGGAGCATTTAAAAATTCCCCTCACTGAAGGGGAGTAAGTAGACAGAAACAATGTTGTCTGGGCCAGAAGGTGGCTAACCAGAATCATGCTTGCTCTATCAGTCCTGGTCTTGGTAAGTACCCTCAGAATCAAGGGTAATGGGTGAACGGTATACAGGTATGGCTCCATGTTTAGGAGAACATGTCCATCTTCCAGGCAGTCTCCTGTTGGGTTCTGGAGCAGAACCTCAGAAGCTGTTTGATCTGGGGAGAGACAAAGAGGTCTACACATGGGATTCCCACGGTGTGGTGAGATCTACTAACACCTCCCTTTTCAATATCCATTCACTTGGGTCTATTAAGTCCATGAATCTGCCAGAATATTGTTGTGGCCTGGTTATGTATGATGCAATAAGAGTGATCTCCAATTCTTGGGTCAGCATTCAGACCTGACTGGTAAGGCTGCACAAGGGGTAAAACAAGGTCCCCTCCCCCACCATTTATGTCCTACATGACTGTGGCATTGTCTAAATTTGTAGGGTTCTTGGATTTAAGTGCTGTTGGAAAACTTTTATGGCCAGAAAACTGCTAACATTTCCTTCAGACTGATAAGCACCTGTCTGTTTTGGGGACCAAATGCCCTGTACTCTCATTGGACATAGGTGGGCTCTGCAAGCTACGTCTAAGCTGTCTGTGGTGATGGACTTGTCTGCCTAAGGCAGTGTGAAGGTTGTTCCTGGGTTATTTTACATGGTTGAATATAATCCATAGAAGCTCGCTCTTGTGCCACGGGAGCAGGGGAAGAAGGGTTTGCAGGAGATAAGAGTGCTATTTCCAGATATTTTGAGAAACCATCAGATCTTCCTCATGTGGAGCTTTGCTAAAGGGAACATTAGGATACATGAAGCCATGTACCCTAGGATCCTTAATTCTCTGGCTGAGATAAGTTGTTTTATAAGCAAGTGGTTCAAGTACTCTATACAGAAGACTAACTTGTCCTGAGGGAGAAATGCCTACTGTTGAATGATTATATCATGGCTCCCACAAACAGGATCTTTGTTTGGAGAGTCATCTGAGACGCACCTTTTGGAAGCAGCCTACAGATGTCTGGAGGACATTTAGGGTCCCTGAAGTGGATCTTCCTTGGATGAAATCATCGTCTAGGTGGGGATAGATATGCACCCCCAGCTTTCTGCAATGTGCTATTAAGGGAGCCAAGCATTTGGCAGGAGACAGACCAAATGGTACAGCACAAAACCGAAGTGGGAGCTTAAGGCTAGGAACCATATTTTCTGTGGCTTAGAGCTATAGGTACATGAAGGTAGGCATCTTTTAGGTACATTGTATCGTGAATTTTGGCACGTTTAGACTTGAGAGCTCTAGGATAGGTCTTCCAGTTTCATTCTTTACTTGGGACCAAGAAGAGTCCTGAATAAACTCTCTCCCCTCTTGAGCTGGTGGAACTGGTTGTACTAACCCTTGCCTCAGCAAATTGTTGATAACTGGTGGCAAGAGGTTGTCTTGCTCCTTTGGAGGTCTTGGCATGGGCAAAAATGGAGGAAGTTTGCATGAACTGGATAAAGTGTTCCTTTTCTACAATGCCAAGAACCCACTGATCCCTTGTAATGGTCTTCCAGTGGTTTAAAAAGAGGGAATGCCTGTCTGCCAGGGTTCCAGCAGGGAGGGGGTTAAGGGGGATAAGTAGGGGTAGCAAATAGTCACATCTGTTCTCTGTGTTGGGTGTGCTCTCTGGCAGGACCCAATATATGAGGCTGCCTTGGTTGCCATCTTCTTGATTGTCTTTTTTTTTTTCCACAGGGAAGCCTCCCCTTGTCTTGTGTAGGTGGGAAGGACCAAGGCTTAGAGGGATAGTTTGTATGAGTCAGGGACAAGTAGAATTCGTTAACAAGTTCTAATCTGTTTGACTTTTTTGTATAGTTTCTTGAAGACATGTTCAGCTGGGGATCCAAACAGGAGCTCTTTGTACTGTGGAGCATCCAATAATTCTGCTTTAATTTGGTCTGACAATTGTGGAGGTCTTAGCCAAGCATGCCTGTATATAACTGATCCTGTGACAGCTTTCTTGCAAGAAGCATCTAATGTATAATAACCACATTTCAAGGAGTGCCTGGCTACCTATAGGGCTTCTCTAGCCATGGCCTTTGTATGAAGTTCTGTCTGACATGGAATAGAGTTTTGTTAAAATTTTGTCTGGAAGTGATTCCAAACAGTATCATATGAAATGGATGATTTAATACTCTCATGGTAGGGTATCAGAGGTACAAGTCTTCTTGCTAAACCATCAAGGAGTCTGCTCTTCCTGTCATTGGGTAATGGGTGCCTGGATGGCCTTTTGGGACTGCCTTCAGTAGCTTCAGTGGTGACTAAGGGATCAGCTTTAGGATTTTTGCAGAGATGTTTGTGCAAGTAAAGTACCCTGTAAGATCTATCTGGTTTCCTTGGAGCAGGTGGTAAGGAATCTGTGTGAAGGGCTATGTCCTCAAACACATCATCTAGCATGATGTGTACTGGGGGAATAGCCAATGGGTGAGGCGAGGGCAAGCTCAGTAGTTCCCCTGTAGTGTGGCTGAGCTTAAGAGAACTATTTACTTTCCGAGTTAAAGGCATCTTTCATTTTATGCAACGTGTCTCTGACGGAAAGGTCTTTGGGTGGGGAGGCAGATGAAAAATGTCAAAGTCTGAATAAGGGTAGGTTTGGGGTTGCAAGTGAACAGAGTAGAGTTATTCCTCATCTTAACAGGATGAGTCATCTTCCTCTAGGAAGGCTAAATCCCTGGTCCTTTTGATTGGAGACTTCTGAAGTCTGTGAAAATTCTAGGGCTTTAATGAAGACCATCAATTTCTGCTGCATCTTAATCAGGTTCTGGACTCTGGTCTGTGGTGCTGGGGCAGAGGGCAGAGGCGAGGCCACAGCAGGGGTACATTTCAGATTTAATGGTCATTTAACAGGCATGGTCCAGGGATGCACTCTACTGAGCCCAACTTCGGAAGTCAGTGGAGGGGTGAGTACTCCTTGCAGAATCACTTCTCTGAAGTCAGAAGCTGATGCCTGCGCAGCAGCATCACACCAGTCTGACATACGAGTGGTGGTAGTTGTGGGAAGGCCAGGGACTGTGGCAGCCTTCTGAGGGATCTCGCCACAAGGTTCCAGCCTAGTAATCAGCGATCCTTAGGAATGCAGAGGTGCCTCACCAAGGTCCTCAGTCAACAGAGGTAGACGCAATCACTTTTTCTGCAGATTCTGGATCCATGGGTTTATCTTTACACTTTTTTGGGATCACGCCAGTCGTTGCCAGAGAAGTTGTGGAATCTGCAGAAGACAGGTTACAATGCTACCAAAGAAACAGACCAGGATTCTGTGTATGCAGCAAGTACTTTGTCCCCATGTTTAAGGGTTTTTGCACGGAATTAAGCACAGTCAGAGACATTGTACTGAGGCCACAAACAAAACCAAAATGAGTTAAAATCTTTATGTGGGATTTGTTTCCCACAGGAAAAAGTTAACTTTTTTTTAAACAGAGAAGAAATTTTCCCAAAGGATACTTACCTGTCTGGAAGTACAGGAACTCTGGAAACATGAGCAGACCAACAGACTGTGATAGTATAAAACACATGTGAAGTACAATGAACTGCATGGCTAGAAATAATTAAAGGTGGTGCTGGACACCTTTCTTACAAATCAGACTTCTAAATGTCAGTCATAAAACATCTGTCAGGTTGGGATAATGCTAAGACTCTGCAAACTGGGCTGGTCACAGGCTTTTGCACGACCAGAAGTCCCAAGGATTAGTACTCAAACACTAACTACAAAGAACATCTACTTAGTATTGCATGCACCAGAAGAGACAGGACCTGGGATAAGTTTATGAAAAAAATTCTAACGCACAGCCCTTAAAATTATCTGCACTTCCCACATCTGAAGTAATCTGTTGGCAGATGTAAAACATATTTTTCCTATGGTACAGTAAAATGGCTTCTGAGGGGAGAAGAGAAACTGGAACCCATTCAAACATAAGCTGAAACATTTTCAGGTAAGATCCTGCAATTTTTTTTTTTGTATTACCTTGCTTTTGATGCAGATATCCTTGTTCTTTTCTGAAAGGCCTTCTGAGATCTGACAGTAATGCGAAACGAGTTCAGTCTGTCTTTTTTTTTTTTTGCCCAAGGTCCAAACAAAGTACTACTCTCATCCCAAGAAAGGAACAATTTAAATTGTGGTTATAATGTAGGCATTTATTTCTTAATCTCCTACATTCCTTTCTTTAGGTCTGCAGGAATTGTAAACTGAGAGCTATAACTCAACAAAGTCTTGCTTCATGAATCAAAATGTCAGCTGAAAAGTGCAGTTGCGCAAGCAAATTTACCATAACAGTAAATGAATGTTCACTGCTGCATTAGTCTAATCTCTACAGATTATACCCTGCAGATGTTATAACAGCAGGAGCTTCAAAAGCATCATGGCACCTTCCCACATGCCTAAACAGCTTGAGCTGACTAAAAAGATAGATTTGGATGCCCTTCAGAACTTTCATGCCAAATGAGAGGGGGAAGTCTCAGAGGATACTGCTAGGAAAAGAAAAATACATGTTCAGACCCTGGCATAAAACACACAAGAAAAAATAAGGGCTATGGAGAGAATAAGCCATTACTGCAGCAGTGATCATTTAAACATCTACTGTTATGTGAAGTTTATCTGCACAACTGTAATATGCTCTTCATAGTGATTACTGCTGCAGTAGCCCAAGCTATATGAGGAGATTACAAAAGTTTAGAACTGGCAGGTGGAAGGGAAAGGGTCCAGAACCCCCTGGAGAACTGCCCTAACAAAGCCTGTCCTAGGAATGGAAAAGAATTTAATCTAGTTTATAGTGTTTTGTGAAAGTATGCACACAGGACCAAGTTGCTGTTGCTAGATTACTTCAAGTCCAGCCATTTCTAAAAAGCCATAGATGAAGCCAAGACCAGGACCCTGGAACATTATGCCTTCACCAGGCCTTTAACAGATTTGTTGTGGTGGGAATTACAAAAGGTAATAGCCTAAGACAAAAATTTGAAAAAAATAATCTGCTTTGGCAGAGGCTGTCCTTTCATCTTGCCTTCAGAACTGAGCAGAAGTTCTGAAAGATTAGTTTTTTTTTACGATAGTACCAGCGTCGTCTTTGTACAGCCAAGGTATGAAGTACCCTTTCTCCTTCATTTTTAGGTGCTAGTAAGATGACAGAAGATGTATAGTTTGGCTTAAAGTAAACTTGGATAACAGTTCCTTTTATGCTTAAAGAAACCCTTTCTCTGAAAAATGAAATAAGGCTGACCCACAAAGAGCATTAAAATCAGACACTCTCCTTGCAGAGGTCAGATCAACCAGCAAAACTGCTTTCCATGTTAAATACCTCATGTAAGCCAGAAAAACTGTTTTGAATGGATCAAGTATCAGCTTCTGTAACACAAAGATTCCAACCCTTTCAAAAAACATGTTCACATGAGAATACATTGAAAGAGGTGGATCCATGGGCAGACATGCTGAAATGTCAGACAGATGAACCTTGAAGAGGAGTAATACAAACTATAGAAAAGTAACTGACACAAATACTGCAAAACCAGAGAAACACTAGCCCTGAATGGGTGCTGGTTGTTTTGTTGGCACTAATTAGAAAACCCTTTTGATTTGGTTATCTTATTTTACAGTAGCAGGCTTTCATGACTCCATTAGTACCTGCTGCACATCCTCAGAAAACAGGTTCCTAAAAGGTATTAAGATCCTATCATTTAGCCACTCAGTTGTAGCTATTTTGGGTCAAGATATAACAAACAACCCTGTTGCTGTGTGAATAAATCCAGTCTGTGAGAAAGCTTGTGGTACCTGGACCTGGCCAATTCCAAAAGTGAGAACCACTGTTGCCTGGGCTAGAAGGGAGTCACCACAATGATCTTTCGGGATTCCTTCTGAATATTCAGAAATACCTTGATACAGTGAAAAGAACATAAAAGCATACAGGAATATTCCTGTCCAAAGGAAAGAAAAAAGTCACCTGTCTTCCAGGCCTTCTTGCATGGAGTCCTCGAATATAATATTGTCATCTGATTGTTTAGAGAGAAGGCAAATACCTGAGGAAATCCCCAAAGATTGATCAAATCTTGGCAGACCCTCTGATCAAGTTTCCATTTTTAGGCTCTGCCTTTGCCTTGCTCAGTCTGCCTGCCACACAATTTTGCTCTGTCAATGTCAGACACCTGTAGAATCAGATTGTGCTGTAAAGCTATATCCCATGCTAACAAAGCTGGTATGCAAAAGGGGTAAGATCCGTCCCCTCCAAGCTTGTTTATGTACCACATCACTGTTTCATTGCCTGTAACCACTTGAAGAGGTCCTGGGGGCAAGAGACGATTCAAAGAATTGAAAACCTTTATAACTGCTAGCATCTCTTATGTTTATGTGCTTTTGTCAGTCTTTCTTGTCCCAGAAGAACTGTACTTTTATTCATCTTGACACTGTTCTCCAACAAAGTCTGAAGCAGATGTAGTGATGGACTGCTTTGGAATAGAAGAGGAGAATGGGAGACCTAGACTTGTGGACATCTGATGCCTCTAAGTGATTTCTGTTTTTTCAAATTCCAGAGCTGGAATTTGAAAAGACAACAGGTGTAGATGCTGGGGCCAAAGAGACTTTAGATACCACAGTATCCTTCTCAAGTGGAGTCTTGCAAGAGGTATCATGAGAATCATGGATGTCTTGAGACCTGGAATCTGTAGGCATTCCCTCACTATGACAGAAGTCTGAGTTCGAAAACCGCTGGAATAGATCTATTTTTTTTTCCTATGAAAAGAAAAAATGGTTTATACTGAGGTATCTAGCAGGCCACCCCAGAAACACACCTGTATGATGGAGTCAATAACACTATTGAATGTTTTCTTGGAAGCCCAGCCTGTGAAGGAGATCTCTTATCCAAGTGAGAGATTCCGGACAGTGAAAGACTCTGCAGAGATAAGCAAGTTGTCAAAAATAGAAAACATGGACATCATGTAGCCTGCAATGGGCTACGACAGGAGCTAAACACTTTTTGATCACTCTTGGAGCAGAGGATAGCCCAAAGGATAAGGCAGAAAAACAGATAATGTGATCCCGACACACAACTTTAAGAAATGCATGAAATGTGGATGAATACAAATCTGATGTACCTTTTTTAAATCTAAGGTTATTAAAAAAAAACTCAAATAAGGAAGAAGGGGTAACTGGATGTGCAATGAAAGCATTTTGAACTTGGGCATTATCACAAAATGATTCAGGAAAGAAAGGCCCAGAAAGTACAGTTTTGTACCTACCATAAATGTAGATGTCCGAACAGGAATGCATCTGCAGTCCTTACAAATGGGTTATCCTGTCGTCAGGCAGCCCTTCGGTCGGCCGGATTCCAAAGTCTGGGTCTGGCCTCGGCTGGTGTCGCACTTCACCAGACGTCATAGCTGCAGTTCTTCGGGTATAAAGGCATCAGCCGACGCCATTTTCCTCAGTGTTTCTTGCCCCAGATGCCAGTTGCCCTCTTGGATAGATAAATTTTGGATAAATGCCAACGTTTCCAAATAGTAGAAGGCAAACACAAAAAATAAGCATGTATGTACATATATACAAACAAATACACCATAAGAGATCCCCCCAGCTAGCTATTAGATGGGCAAATACCCTAGGAATACCACAGAGGGGAAGGAGGGTGGGTAATCCTGACTGCAGATGCATTCCTGTTCGGACATCTACATTTATGGTAGGTACAAAACTGTACTATGTCCTTCAAGGATGCATCTGCAGTCCTTACAAATGGGTAGAATACCATAGCCAAACTAGGGAAGGAGGAAAATGAAATGATGGTGTAGTTAGGATCCCTTGCAAAACAGCAGTGGCAAACCCTGCTCGGGATCTAGAGTATAGAGGTAAGTTATAATGCTTGGCAAATGTATGCACGGAGGTCCAAGTAGCAGCCTCTATAATGTCCTTGGTAGCCACTCCTCGTAAGAAAGCTGTGGTAGTGGCTGTAGCCCTTGTAGAATGAGGCCTTATGTTCTGTGGAGTTTGCTTTCCATGGTAGGAGTAACATAATCTGATGCAATTTCCTATCCACTTGGAGATTGTCTGTTTTGAAATTGCTTTTCCTTCCCTTCCTGTTGCATATGCTACCAGAAGCTGGTCAGTTTTTCTATTGCCCTTGGTTCTGTCCAGGTAGTAGCGCAACTGTCTATGTACATCCAAAGTATGCAGCAGTCTTTCCCCCCTGTTCTGTGGATTGGGGAAGAAGGTGGGTAGGTGGATAGCCCGGTTTAAAGACACTCTGGATACCACCTTAGGCATAAATGTAGGATTTGTTCTCATGGACACTATCTTGATGGAAGATTAGGAAGGGTTGTACTGCCATTAAAGCCTGTAGCTCAGAAACCCTTCTTGCTGAGGTAATTGCCAACAGAAAAGCAGTTTTCCAGGATAGGTGTTGAAGATCTGCTGTTGCTGCTGGTTCGAAAGGGGGGAGTGTCAATTTTTCTAGCACAAAGTTCAAGTCCCATGCTGGTAATGGTGGTTTCCTAGGAGGTTTTACATTTTTAATTCCTCTCAGAAACTGCCTGAGTAGAGAATGCGAGAAGACAGGAGGATCGAAGCTGTATTCTGCAGAAATAGCTGATGCATGTATCTTGATGGAGGAATAGGACAGGCCTGTATGGAAAAGCTCTGCCAAGTACTCCAGGATGTTGGCAATGTCTACCTTTGACACATCTTTTCCCCTTTCAGTACTCCAAATGAGAAACCTTTTCCATTTTCCTGCATAGTTCCTTCTTGTTGAGGGTCTGCGGGCCTCAAGGATAACGTCTTTAACCCTTTGGGATAAATCTGGGTTAGTTGCTCTTATGTAATGTTCCAGGCAGTCAGCTGCAGAGTTTTCAGGTTTGGATGCAGGGTGTTGTAGCCGCTCTGAGTTAACAGCAAAGGAATCAGGGGTAGTGTCCACATTTTCCCCCCCGAGACATGCTCCTCAGTAATGGGTACCAATGTTGTCTTGGCCAGTCTGGAGCTATCAGAATGATCCTTGGACGTTCCTCTTTGATTTTCAATAGCACCTTGTGCATCAAAGGAAGAGGTGGGAATGCATATGCTGTCAGGCCTTTCCAACTGAAGGATAGAGAATCCACCTTCCAAGCAAGTGGGTGGTACGTCCTTGTGCAGAATTTCTTGAGCTGGTGATTGAGTGGAGATGCAAATAGGTCTATTTGTGGCAGTCCCCATTTCCTTGTGATGACCTTGAAGATGTCCGGGTGTAGCATCCATTCGTGAGCATCCGAGGTAGTTCTGCTTAATATGTCTGCTAGGATGTTTTCTTTTCCCGGTACAAAAATTGCTTGTAACTGAATGTTGTAGCTCAGAGCAATATTCCATAGGTCCAGTGCCATCCGGCATAGAGGGTATGAATGAGTGCCTCCCTGTTTGTTGATGTACCATATGACTGTGGTGTTGTCTGTCCTTATCAACTGCCCTTCTTGGAGGAATGGTCTGAAATTCTGGATTGCTAGTTTTACTGCCAGCATTTCCTTTTGATTTATGTGCAGGTGCAGCTGATCTGGAGTCCATAAGCCTTGAATGCACTTGTCCAGCATGTGTGCCCCCCAACCAAGGTCTGAGGCGTCCGTTGTGATGGTTTGGCTTGGTTGAATGCTGTGGAAGGGCAAACCCGGGTTTGACTGGCATGCCTGAGCCCACCATAGGAACTCTTGTTTCAGGCATGGGATTAGTGGTATTTCGGTTTCTAGGCTGTGCCTGTGTTGAGACCATAAATTCTTCAGGTACCACTGTAGCTTTCTCATATGCAGTCTGGCATGAGGGACCAGGATTATGCAGGATGCCATGAAGCCCAAGGCCTGCAGTACTTTCCTTGCTGTTAGTTTGCTCTGCTTTGTTAATGCCAAGAAGTAGAGAGGAAGTTGTTCTTGTTTTTCTGCAGTTAGGAATGCCATCTGTTTTACTGTGTCCAATACTGCACCTAAGAAGGTTATTCTTTGGGATGGTATCAGTCTTGATTTGTTTATATTGACTGTATATCCCAGGGCCTGCAGTAAGCAAATGACTCTTTGTAAGTCTTCTGTTAGCTTGTTTTTGTTGTCCGCTTGTATCAGGCAGTCGTCCAGGTATGGATATATTTGGATTCCCTGAAGCCTGCAGTGGCGATTACTGATGCCAGGCATTTCGTGAACACTCTGGGCGCAGTAGATAAGCCAAAGGGCAATGCTGAGAATTGATAATGCTCTGATCCTGCAAGAAATCTGAGGTATCTTCTGCAAATTGGTCGTATGGCGACGTGCAGGTATGCCTCCTTGAGATCTAGAGTCACCAGCCAATACTCCTTGCCCAGCATGGGAAGAAGTTGCTGTAGGGTCAGCATTTTGAATTTTGGAACAATGATGAATGTGTTTAAAGCGGACAGGTCGAGAATAGGCCTCCAATTTTTCTCTTTTCTTGGTACCAGGAATAGTCTGGAGTAAAATCGCTTTCCTTGTTCCATAGATGGTACCCTTTCCACAGCTCTCATCTTTGCTAATTGAGCTATTTGTTTTAGAGCTTCTGTCTTTTGATTTGGTGGTAGGTTTGGCATTCCTCTTTTTCCTGGTAAAGTATGGAAAAGAAACCTGTAGCCTTGGTCTATAGTTTGCAAAATCCACTTGTCTCTTGTGATGTAGTGCCAGTTTTTTGAAAATAAGGCTAACTTTCCGCCTAAGGGTGCTGCTATTTGTTCCCTGGTAGGCGGTGCCAGAGCCAAGTCACTGTGATTGTCCTGTTGCAGTGGTAGTAGTTGTGTCTGTGCCTCGCTGGTTGTTACCTTGCCACTGGCGTCCCCTGTAGGCACCTCCTCTGGATTGATTTCTGCCTCTTGAACGCCTATTCCTGCCTCTCTGAGATTTAGAGGAGTCTGGAAAGGATCAATTTTTGGAAGGCCAGTTCCTGCTAAACCTTGGAGGCTGAACCTGTAAGAAATCTTTCACTGTTTGTACAGATTTTGCCTTCTCTTCCATTTTCTTCAGTACCTGTTGAGCAGGAGCACCAAATAAACTGACCTTATCCATAGGAGCATCTAATAGTTTTGCTTTAACATGATCCGGCAAGACCTGTTCTTTCAACCATGCATGCCTTCTTATAACTGTGCCAGTCATGGCTGATCTAAAGGAAGCCTCCAGTGCATCATAGCCACATTTTAAAGAATGGTTACTAACCTGCTGAATGTTATGCACCATTTCTAGAACATATTTCTTATCTAAAGAATCATCAGAGGACAGTTTCTTAGTTAACTGATCAAGCATAAACTCCTGGTATTGGATCATATGAAACTGACAGTTTAATGCCCTAGCTGAGAGAGTAGAGGTGTATACTTTTTTACCCCATCTCTCTAAGGACCTGGATTCCCTTTCAGAAGGGAGAGGGTTTTTAACTGAGGTCGAAGCTACTGCCTTAGGCCCCTGGGAGATAGTCTCGGGATCTGCAAAAGGAGCCTTGTATAAATGGTGATGTGTGTCCGGGACCCTGTAAAACCTATCGGGCTTAGCAGGGGCTGGAGGCAAAGTATCAGGAGCAGTGCAAGCATCATTAAATGCATCATCTACAACAGGAAGAACTGGAGGTATAGCTAAAGGCCTATGTTGTGGTAAATGCAAAAAGGTCCTAAGCCTTTTCCTTGAATCTGAGAAATCTTGTCCCTGCCATTGGAATTGCTCTCTCATGGCATGTAAGGTTTCCCCAAAGGAAAATTCCTCTGGTGGAGAGGCAGAAGGAATCGATTCCTCAGCATCGGAGTCTTCATAAGTAGAAAAAGGAGCCTCTGGATGGTCTGTATTGTCTGTATCATCAGAAGAATCATCTGAGGACACTGGCTCAGGGGGCTCTGCTCTAGGTCTCTTTTCTGGAGGAGGTTGAGAGGCCCTGACTGGATGAGATTGGGATCCCCTTATTAAAGAGATGAGATCCTCTGCCAGAGTGAGCATTTGGGAACTGGAACTGGGCCTGTGAGAGGGGGGCTTAACAGGCACAGACTTAGAAGTTTTGGCTGCTTTAGCCCTGGCAAAGGCCTTTATGGACATGGCTGCAGGAGGCCTAGCAGCACCACGTGCAGGGGTTGAAACATCCAAAGGGATGGTGTCCGATAATTCTTGTGAAACCACAGTAGCAGGTTGAATTTCAGAGGCCGATTCAACCAGGTTAGAAGGGGCCTCGGTAGTAGTCATGGATTCAGCTGAAGATAGAACCGTTTGCTCGGTTTCGGCCGAAACCGAGACACTTCATGATTTGCTTAACAGCGGTTTCGGCCGAAACCGCGGACCGCGAGTGTCGGTCCTTTTCTTTGCGTTTCTTAACAACTTGTGAAGTCGGAGGATCCGAAGGCATTATGTACGCGAAATCTGAGCCGAAAAACTGTTCAGCAAACTCCGACCGACGTCTAAGCATCCGTCGGTTGAAAGTCGAAGTAGTATTCGGTAGTAGTAATCTCTGGATCTGACCGACCGGCACTTGCGAACAGCTTCTGCTTCGGGCGCCACGCGGCAAGAAAGACTGAGGAAAATGGCGTCGGCTGATGCCTTTATACCCAAAGAACTGCAGCTATGACGACGGGTGAAGTGCGACACCAGCCGAGGCCAGACCCAGACTTTGGAATCCGGCCGACCGAAGGGCTGCCTGACGACAGGACAACCCATTTGTAAGGACTGCAGATGCATCCTTGAAGGACATCTGGTCTCCAGGAATTTTCTTTCTCTGGCACTAAAAACATTCTTGAACAAAATTACCTTCCCAACTGTGAAGGAGAACTGCTTCTACTACCCTCTGAGAAAGCACGTGGAGTGGGACAGGAAGGAAGAGAAGGGTTTGGTCTGGCAGATGAGGAGGAATCCCATGGAAAGAATGAATTCACTCTCTCAATATCATCTGTATCCTAGCGGAGCAGTCTTTAAAACCCATTACTATGAAACAATCTGTTGCCAATGAGAGAAAGTAAATTCAGACTCTCTGGAAGGGGCAAAGGGCTGCCAGGGTGGGAGGGGAGAAATAAGGTCTTTGAGTCATTCGGTCTTGCCTGACTGTCCCTTGTTCTTAGGAGTTCCAGCTTTCTTTTTGGAACCTCCTTGCCATTGCTTTTTAAAACATCTGCTTACCAGCATTTTGCTGAGTCTGCATTTTGTTTCTTGCCAAAAAATCCCTTGGAAAATTTAGAGGAAGAGGGCTGAAAAATCTGAGAAATTCCTGAATCAGCTTAACTCACACATCACACTTTTTGTTAACCTATACAGCAGAGGGTTCAAAAACTAATTCTACTCAAAGCAGAATACAAAACTTCATTTTGACATCTTCTGGAAGGTTCTGAGAATGCAGTCAGGCAAACCTCCTCTCAAAGCAGTACCAGTGGCAACAGCCCTGAAAAGCAGTATCGAGTCAGTCAAGCACACTTCAAACAATGAGTAGTGACCTGAGAAAAGTACAGTTTTGTACCTACCATAAATGTAGATGTTCGAAGATCCACATTGCTGCAGTCCTTACATATGGGTAGTCCGCTGTCCTCGGTCGGCCCGAATACCAAAGTATAAGGCTGACGTCGGTCAAGGCGCGACGTCAGGGTACAAAAGCGCATGACCGACGTCATATCCTCAGTCTTTTCTTGCCCCAGATGTCAGAAGGCCCTAAAAAGAAAGGCCAAAACCAAAAGACAGCAAAAAACCAACCAACCACCCCTGCACTAATCCTATTTACAATATTTACAATATTCACAACCCAAACCACACAACCGCCTCTAACTACAGAGGGGAAGGAGGGAGGGTAAATTGGACTGCAGCAATGTGGATCTTCGAACATCTACATTTATGGTAGGTACAAAACTGTACTATGTTCTTCATCTCACATTGCTGCAGTCCTTACATATGGGTAGAATCCCAAAGCAGAGGTAAGGGAGGATGGCAAAACTATAAAGCATTAGGAGCTGCCAAAATGCCCTGTAAAATTGCAGTGGCAAAACCAGCCCTAGACTTAGAGTAAAGTGGAAGGTGGTAATGCTTAGAGAAAGTATGCACTGAACTCCAAGTAGCTGCCTCCAAAATATCTTTAGTTGCCACCCCTTAAAAAGCTGTAGAAGTGGCAGTAGCCCTAGTGGAATGAGGCCTAATCCCAGCTGGAATCTCCTTACCATGATGGGAATAACAGAAAGCAATACAAAACCCAATCCACTTAGAAATAGTTTGTTTTGAAACAGGCTTGCCCTGAGAACCCAAAGCAAATGAAACAAATAACTGCTGAGACTGCCTGAACCCTTTAGTTCTGCTCAAATAATATCGCAACTGCCTGTGTATATCCAAAGTGTGCAAAATCTTTTCCCTTTATTTTGGGGTTTGCATAAAAAGTAGGCAAATGAATAGTTTGGTTTAAAGCCACACTAGAAACCACTTTAGGCATAAAGGAAGGATTAGTTAAAGCAAAGATACCCTATCCTTATGGAAAATTAAGAAAGGCTCAACCGCCATAAGGGCCTGTAATTCAGAAACCCTTCTCAGAGGTAATGGCCAACAAAAAGCAGTCTTCCATGATAAATATTTCAACTCGGCAGTAGCTGCAGGCTCAAAAGGTTGTAGAGTGAGTTTCTCCAACACAAAATTGAGATCCCAAGCAGGAGTAGGAGCTCTACGTGGGGGTCTTATATTCTTTGCCCGTCTAAGGAATTGCTTAAACAAAGGATGAGAAAACAATGGTGGGTCACAGTCATAGTGAGCAGAAATTGCTGCAGCATGAACCTTAATAGAGGAGAAGGACAAACCTTTGTCCAGTAACTCAGTAAGATATTGAAGAGTCACACTTAAATTAGGCTTAGAAACATCAAATTCCTTTGCTGTACTCCAAAATAAAAATCTCCTCCATTTATCTGCGTACACTTTCCTTGTACTAGGCCTTCTGGCCTCCAAAATAACATTCAAAACTTGCTGTGGAAGCTGAGACCCTCCAGGGTTTAAAACAGAATATGCCAGGCTGTTAGATGTAGAGTGAAGTTTGACATTGAGTAAATGACTGTTCTCCTGAGACAGCAGGTGTGGAATCGAAGGCAAAGGCCATGGAGGCTCCTGTACCAGACTTCTCAGTAATGGGTACCAGTGCTGTCGAGGCCAATCTGGAGCTATTAAAATCATCTTTGGCTTGTCCTGTCTGACCTTCAGGAGTACCTTTGGGAGGAGAGGCAGAGGTGGAAAGGCATACACATGAAGATTGCTCCAATTGAATGAGAGAGCATCCACTTTCCAAGCTGTGGGATGAAACCTATTTGTGCAAAACTTTGGCAGCTGGAAGTTTAGTGGAGAAGCGAACAGATCTATGTCTGGAGTTCCCCATAACACTGTCAATTTCTGAAATACATGAGGATCCAATTTCCACTCGTGGGGATCCATAATTTGTCTGCTCAACACATCTGCTAAGGAGTTCTGTGCTCGGCAGAAACCTTGCCTGAAGATTTAGCTGTAAACTGAGAGCAGTCTCCCACAAAATCATTGCTTGTCTGCATAGAGGATAAGAATGTGTTCCCCCTTGCTTGTTGATGTACCACATGACAGTTGTGTTGTCTGTTAGAACCAACACCTGCCCTGGAAGAAGTAAATCCTTGAAAGCTATTAATGCAAATTGGACTGCTAACATCTCCTTCAAGTTGATATGTAGATGTTGAAGTCTGGCAGGCCACGTGTCTTGTACCCACTTTCCATTTAGATGAGCTCCCCAAGCTTTGTCTGAGGCATCTGTCGTTAGAATCTGACTCGCCTCTGGCCGGGTCACAGAGAATCCCTTGTTTAGGTGACATTCCTGAGCCCACCACAAAAATTCCTTTTGAATGCAAGGTATTATCTGAATGACAGTGTCCATATCTTGGCAGTGCTGTGTCCATACATTTTGAGATACCATTGCAGCTTCCTCATATGCAGTTTGGCATTGGGAAGCACCAGAATACAAGATGCCATGAACCCCAAGGCTTGAAGGACTGTCCTTGCAGTCAGCCTGGACTGATGAGACAATTGATGGAAGTAAAGAGAAAGATTCTTTTGTTTGTCCGGGGTCAAAAGGCCATCTGGGATGCTGTATTCAGTCTCACACCCAGAAAGCACATGTCCTGAGAGGGTACTAGACTGGACTTTATTTCGTTCACAGAATACCCCAGGCATCTTAGCACTGCTATCACATACTGTAAATGATGAAGAAGTTCGTCCTTTCCTTGGGCCAGAATCAGGCAATCATCCAAATAAGGATAGATTTGTATTCCTCTTAGCCTGAAGAAAGCTATCACTGGAGCCAGAACCTTCGTGAACACTCTGGGCGCAGTAGATAAGCCAAAGGGCAATGCAGAGAACTGATAATGAGAAGTCCCAGCCCGAAAACGCAGATACTTTCTGCAACTGAGCCTGATAGGAACATGAAGGTAAGCCTCCTTGAGATCCAGAGTCACCATCCAGTGATCTTTGCCCAGCAGAGGTAAAAGCTGTTGTAACGTCAACATTTTGAACTTGGGAATGTCCAGATATGTGTTGAGGACAGATAAATCCAAGATTGGTCTCCACGTGTTCCCTTTCTTTGGTACTAGGAACAGGAGAGAATAAAATCCTAGGCCCACTTCTGGCAGAGGGACCGGTTGTATGGCCCTTATTTGAAGTAGTAGAGAAATTTGTTTGTGAGCCTCTAGTCTTTGCTGAGGAGGAACGTCCGGCATGCCTTTGAAAGGAGGCAAGGTATGGAAATAAAACTTGTAACCTCGGTGTATGATATCCAATACCCATTTGTCTTGGGTAATCAAATTCCAATTTTCCTTGAAGAGTGCCAACCTTCCTCCCAAAGGAGCTGCCAGGCAAGAAGGATCTGGCAGCTGAAAAGGTAGGTCATTGGGCCTGTTTACGAAAGGACTGGCCCCTGCCCTCACCGAAGATTGTGCAGGTGAACTCCCTGTTCTAGGTCTGAAAGAACTCTGAGCTCTGCCCCTACCACGTCTAGATCTACCCCTAGACTGAGAATCATAAGAAGGATACGTCCACCCCTTAGCAGGCCAATTCCTACTAAACTTTGGAGGCTGTACTTGCAAAAAATCTTTAACAGCCTGCATGGACTTAGCCTTGTCTTCCATTTTCTTCAAGACTGACTCCACAGGTGAACCAAACAACACATCAGACTGTAAAGGAGCATCCAAAATCCTTGTCTTAACATGGTCAGATAAATTCTGATCCCTCAGCCATGCGTGCCTGCGAAGAACTGAACCAGTGGCAGCCACCCTAGAGGAGGCCTGTACAGCATCAAAACCACATTGTAAAGAATGCTTCCCCACCTGCTCTGAAACATGCACCAAATCTTGTAACTCTTTACACTCAATGCCTTCCGCCAGAGCATCCACCTTAGACTTCAATTGAGAAAGAAGATAGTTTTGATATTTCAACATATGAAACTGGCAATTCAAAGCCCTCATAGCTAGGGTAGAAGATGTATAGACTTTCTTTCCCCATCTATCCAAAGCTCTGGCCTCTATCTGGAGGAACCAGATTTTTTACAACAGAGGCCTTGACACCCTTAGGTCCCTGACTAACAGTTTCTGGGTCCGCCCTAGGACTCTTATAAAGATATTTATGAGCCTCAGGCACCCTGTAATACCTATCCGGTTTAACAGGAGCAGGAGGCAGAGAATCAGGATTAAGTGAAGCCTCTGCAAACACATCTTCCACAACATCCAGAACAGGAGGTATAGCCAAGGGCCTATGCAGGGGCAAAAGCAAAAATTCCTAAGCCTTTTCCTGGAATCAGAGAAGTCCTGACCTTCCCACTTAAAATGTTCCCTCATGGAATGAAGAGTCTCTGAAAAGAAAAATCCTCTGGAGGAGAAGCAGGAGTCGTCGAATCGTCTGCATCAGAATCAGAATAAGGAGAGTACTCCTGCAAGTCTTCAGCCGAAGACTCAGAAACACTCGAAGCCTGCCCAACACTCCCCAACTCTGCCTTCACCCGAGGCCTCTTATCAGGAGGGGCAAAGAACCTCTAATCAGAGTAATCAAATCTTCTGCCATTTTAAGCATGTGCTTCTTGGGCACAGACCCTGCTGCACTAGGAGTGACACCAACAGAAGCTAAACCTGGCCTGCCTCTGGGAGAAGCCTTGGAAACAGAAGGAGAGGGCCTAACCACCCTAGGAAGGAGGGAGTACAGTAACTTGGGAAGCCCCTTCAGCCTGACCTGCCTCCTGAGAGGCCACATCCTGCAATATCAAAGTCTCCCCCTGGGACTCCAGAGAAGCCTCCGTCGGAACCACCGGTTCCACTGGCGCCTCTAAAGAACCGGCGTCCGGAGCGGACGACTCTTCTGCCTGGGTTTAACTGCTTTGTCTTTGCGCTTCTTGAAGAAGCGGGCGCGGAGAATCCGGCGGCATATTATAATTGCACCGCTTCCGAAGACCAACCTAGCACAATCTAACCTTGGCAATAGTGCGCTTATTGAACCTAGCACAAAAGCGACACCCAACAACGTCGTGCTCAGTCCCCAAACAAGGAATACACAAAGAATGATAATCCCTATGCGTATCTGTTTCCCACAAGAAATACAGTTATTCACTTTTTCTGACATCCGGTAAACACTGAGGCAAGAAAAACCAAAATATTCTAACGGGTACTTAGCCAACTTTGATTCGATCTGAAACTCCGAATTCGAAAAATTACAGAACGCCGAACGGCACTTGCAACGCTGCTTCTGCATCGGACCATGCGGCAAAAAAGACTGAGGATATGACGTCGGTCATGCGCTTTTGTACCCTGACGTCCTGATGTCAGTTTTAAGCGCCTTGACCGACATCAGCCTTATACTTTGGTATTCGGGCCGACCGAGGACAGCGGACTACCCATATGTAAGGACTGCAGCAATGTGAGATGAAGAACATCAGAAGAAACTACATTACACAACAGATTTTTCCTTCCAAGAGGAAACTACAGCTAAAACATTCCTCACACTTTCACAATTAGTCGGTATAAACTTTAACATAGCAGCCTAACCGATATGAATTCTAAAAATCAAAGTTCCAAAAGCATCCACCTTTCCCCTTCCAAATGTATCTACCATCCTTGTCTGAAGGATTAGAATTAACTACAGCTATAGCTGCTGGGTCAAGTCTCAGATTAGTGAATAAACTTTTGAAAGATTAAGGAACTTTGTTCAATCTGTCTTTCTTAGGCAGGTTGGTTGTTGGGGAAATCGCAGGCTGTGAAAAATGCATCATCCACTGTTGATATCACTAGGGGGATGGGTGAGGGTTCTGGGAATTTCAGTTTCAGCAATTAATAGTATTTTCTAAAGGACTTATAAACCTCAGTGTTCTCTCACTGAAAAAATGTCACATTCTGGAAACAGTCTCTGAGAAAGTGAATCTATCACAGGAAAGTTCAGCTACCTTACACTCCTCAGAGACGGAGTCAGAAACCTGAGGAGAAAAAACTGCATCTGTCCCTTCACATTCCCCGCACCTCTTCAGGGAACAAGGACTCCATTTTCCATTTACCACAAGGCACCTTTCAACAGGGATCAATAGCCTGCAGAAGATAAAGCCAAGCCTAATAAATCACTTCTGTCCAGATAAACTGACAAGAGAAGTTAAATGTTTAGTTTTTTTAACAGGAAAGTTGAGCAAACAGACTACTGCCAGCAACATCTTCCCCATGTATTTGCACATTCTAGCAAAACAGAGGTACATTCCTGCCTCTTCACCCATGACCAACAAAACTGGCTGTCCCTTGGGCCCACTGAGGGGACCGCAACAACCACAGAAGACATGGCTAACCCTTGGTCCCTGGTGGCTGTAGAGACAATACCAGAAATATCAGAGAAAAACAAGGAGTGGTCTGAGGAACCAGTTTCACGCACAGCAGTCATCCATCTGTGAATGTGGCCAATTACCAGCCTGCTGTAATTGCAAAGGCTGGTTAGTTAACTTTTTCTTTTTGTGGCTGTAAGGTCAGACTGAGGGGCCGAGAGTTTCCTTCCATGGTCAAACTGAAAACAGTGCTTACTTCCCAGGGAAGCTTAGCAGCAAGTTGGTAAAAAAGGGAAATAGAAAAAAAGTTACCCCCCTCCAACCAAAAAAAAAAAAAATAGAAAGCACTCCAAATACTTTTCCCAGCCCCCCAAAATAACAGTCTGCCACAGAAAAAGTAGTTTTAAACAAGTTTTAACAAGTTTTTACCAAAAAGGTAAAAGCGCGCACTCATTTTTAAGTACATAAAACGAGACAGTCAAGAAAAATAGTTTTCCATTGTTTTAAAGTAATTTTCACAAAAATTAGTTTAAATAACTTTAAAGTAATGTAGAAGCTTTTGCCCCGAATGGAGCTTATCTGTCCAGCAATGGAAGAGTGTTAGCTGACCATTGATCTTTGAAAGCCTGCACAGCAGCACTCCTCTCAGTGACATGAAAGCACTGAAGGGCTTTGCATTCAAACCTGTCTTTTTAGTCAGCACAGCTTGAAATGACTAATGGTTTGGGTAAGTGGAAGGTGCCCTGTAAGTTTGGAAGCTGGATAACTGACGTATCCTATTTCAGGATACAGCCCATAGCTTGGGCTACTGCAGCAGTGATCAATAAGAAGATTTATCAGCAAATAAACAATGATGCAAACGCAAAGTCTGGGAGCTAAAGTGAAAAATAAGCCTTACTATAGTTGTCTTGTTAATCTATGATTCGGTGTCAAATGAAATCAAATAGAAATAATACAAACTCAACATTAGGGCACTATAATGAAAATATCACACACAACAATGTAAACAAGTACCATACAATGCACAAAAGTCATTAACAGTTTCAAGGAGAATGCAAACCTCAACAGGAGACGCTACTCCAGTGCCCACAACCCCAATCTAATTGAAATGCTGTGAAATTTAGAGAAATAAGGCAAAGGGAGAAAAAGAATCAGATTTTCTCCAAGCTGTCCAACCCCTGAAAGAATACAAACAGTATCTGCAACAAAGAAACAATCAATGCAAAACACAGACATTCCAAGACTTTGCTAAAAGAAAAGTACAGCTGTGTACACTTACCATAAATGTATTGTTGCAGTCCTAACCAATGGGTTATTCGGCTCCCGGTAGCCCTCGATTGGCCAGAATACCAAAGGTAAGTAAAAATGACGTCGGTTGTAAAGGATGTCAGGGTGTCCGATACAAAAGGAGGCAGCCAACGCTACTTCTTCAGTCTTTCTTGCCGTAACAGTCAGAAGCCCCCAGAAAACAAGGCTTAAACTAAACTAAATTTAGACTGTACCTTAGGAAAAGAGCAAAAAAGAGGGAAGGAGGAAGAGAAAGCTGGACTGCAACAGTGAATACACTCGAACATCTACATTTATGGTAAGTGTACACAAATGTACTATGTTCATCGTGTTTCACTGTTGCAGTCCTAACCAATGGGTTAATTACCAAAGCCCATAGAAAAAGGAGGAGGAACCAACAGAAACAATGACTGGAGATAATGCCTTGCAGAACAGCAGTGGAAAACCCTGCCCTGGCTTTCGAAAACAAAGAGGCAAATTATGCTCTGTGAAAGTGTGAACAGAAGACCATGTGGCAGCTTCCAAAATATCTTTAAGTAGGGACACCCCTTAAAAAGGCTGTAGAAGTGGAAGCTGCTCTTGTTGAGTGGGTCCTAACCCCTTAAGGAGGAACCTTGCCATGAAAGGAATAACAAAAAGTAATACAATGAGTAATCCATTTAGAAATGGTATGCTTAGAAATGGCCTTGCCCTGGGCTCCAGAGGCAAAGCTGACCAATACCTGAGCTGATTTCCGAAGGTCTTTAGTCCTGTCCAGGTAAAACCTGAGCTGTCTATTGCACATCAAGAGAATGTAGGATCCTCTCACCTCTATTTCAAGGATTAGGAAAAAAGATAGGAAGGTGTATGGACTGATTAAGAGTCAGGTTAGAAACCACCTTAGGCATAAAGGAGGAGTTGGTTCTCAGAGACCCTATCTGCATGGAAAATAAGAAAAGGCTCCATAGCCATCAAAGCCTGCAACTCCGAAAACCCTCCTTGCTGAAGTTATAGCCATGAGGTTTTAAGTTGCAAGCACCTCTGAGAAATAATTTTATCAGAGGATGAGAGAAAATGGGTTGTTCAAAAGAACAAGCAGAAATGGCTGAAGCATGGATCTTGATAGAGGAAAAAAAAAACCACCCTGAAGCAAATCAGCCAGGTATTCCAGGATCAGAGGAAGGGTAGGCTGAGAAGATTACCCTCTAGCCTGCATCCAAAGAGAATCTTTCCCATTTGCCAGCATAAGACTTACTAGTGCTAAGCCTCCTGGCCTCCTTCAGCACGTCAACCACCTGCTGGGAGAGGGAAGAACAGGATGGAGTCATACAATGAACCAAGCTGCCAAATGGAGACTGAAGATGAGAATGTAGAACGCTTCTCCTTCCTCAACCAAATGATCTGGCCTCAGAGGAAGATGCCAATGAGGAAATTGGGAGAGACTGTGAAGCAGTGGATACCAATTGCTGCCTGGGCCAGTCCGGAGCTATGAGAATAGTCCATGGTCGTTCACCCCTGATCTTCAATAATACTCTGGGAAGAAGAGGAGGGAAGGCATAAACTGACAGCAAGGGAAGGACAGGGCATCCACTCTCCAGGCTCTGCTGTGATGCTGTCTGGTGCAAAAAAAGAGGTAGAAGATGGTTGTTTGGAGAGGAGAAGAGATCCACTTGAGAGCCCCAACATTGAATGATGCTGTAAAAAACTACTCTGTTCAGCTGCCACTCGTGAGGATCCAGGGTCAGTCTGCTCAAATGGTCTGCCAAAACATTAAGCCTTCCTGGAAGAAACAGCTAGGAGATGCAGGCCCAAGGATGCCGCTATGGACCAAAGACTCATCATGCTCTGTCTGCACAGGAGGTAAGAATGAGTCCCTCTCTGCTTGTTGATGTACCACATGACTGTGGATTTGCCTGTCCTGACAAGAAGGGTCCCTGGGGAAAGAAGATGCTTGAAAGCTAGTAAAGCCTGCTGGACTGCCATCAACTCCTTTAAATTTATGTGCAGGTGCATCTGCTGAGCATTCCAACTTCCCTGTATGCATCGGCCCATCCAGGTGAGCTGCCCAGGCATAGTCCGATATGTCTGTGGTAAGAACTTGAGTGGCCAGGGGTGGGCGAAAAGGCATGCCTTTGTTCTGTAGACAGGCTTTTGCCCACCAAAGAAACTCTGTCCACAGACATGGAAGCAGAGGAATTATCACATCCGGGGTCCTGTGTTGACACCAAGTGCCACAATCTCACAACAATCTCCTCTCTTTACTGCTTCAAATCCCAACTCAAAACACACTGGCTCTGCCCCTGTAGCAACCCTGACTAGTCTATCTTGGATATCTAGGTACTCTCAACTTTTCTGCTGTAAATAACTAGCTTTCTTTGTGTATCTAGGTACTCACAAATTTTTTTCTTCTTTTTCTAGCTTTAAGAAACTCTTCACAAAATACACTATTTCTCAACTTCTGCTATTTACTTAATATCTAATGATTTTTGACATGTATATTATAACCATGCTTAATGTTTTACCTGTTATTACAAATGCTTACATGTGGAGCTTTTCTCCCCGGGCCTCTGCTGAAAATGGACATATATCCAGTTGGACTAGCCCAGTCAACAAACGTAAAATAAATAAAGTGCTCTTGAGGTACCGTTGCAATTTCCTCATATGCAGTTTTGCATATGGAATCATGAGAATGCAAGACATCATGAATCCCAGAGCTTGCAAGTATTTCCTTGCAGGGAGCTGGGACAGGCTTGCAAAATCCTTGAAGTAAGCTGAAAGAGTTGTCTGCTTCTCCTGGGTGAGATGCATCATTTGGGCGGCTGTGTTCAGACTCACTCCCAGGAATGTAATCTCTTTGGAGATGGCACCATTTCTGATTTTTCCCCGTTGAGTGTGTAACCCAGGGAAGAGGGAAGACTCTCTACAAATTCTAGATCCTTTAGCAGCTGTTCCTGAGAATTTGCTTGAATTAGACAGTCATCCAAGTACGGATAAATCAGAATTTTCTTTTGCCTGCTGAGCAGGAACTGATTCTACTGCTCCCAGATGTAACAGAGAGAAAATTAGCTTTTCTACTTATGCCCTTTGGTTTGGAAGAGCATCTGGGAATCCTTTGGGTACTGGAAAGGTGTGGAAAGAAAACTTGTGCCCTAGGGATACAGTTCTAAGTAACCATTTGTCGTCCGTGATGGTGGCCCAAACATTTGCAAACAGGGCCAACTTTCCCCCTAAAGGACTATCCGGACAGGCAAGAACAGGCAGAAGTTGGACAGAGTCATTGAGAATGTTTAGACTGAGATGCAGGTTTAGAACTTCCCACCTAGGAAGAGGAAGCCTGCCAATGCTTAGACCTTTGAGGGGTAGCCCCCTGCCCCCTAGAAGATTTGTAACCTCTAGTCCTAGAACGGCTCTGTCTGCTAGTATCAGGGAACGTCCAACTCTTAGAAGGATAATTCCTGCTAAAGCGAGGAGCCTGAACTTGCAGAAAGTCTAACTGTCTGCATAGACTTGGCCTCGTCTTCCATCTTCTTGAGCA